>NW_017257504.1:0-91224 GCF_001594055.1 Mycetomoellerius zeteki
AGATCACAGCAGGAAAGTTATTCCATTTATCCATAGCAACCTTTGGTGATGTAAGTAATACAAATATACCGTTCCTTTCTATGGTCAATAAATTATACAATTTCCTTGTACTTTATTAATTTCAAATTATGATCATCTTATAATGATTGCACTTTTTTTATTTTACAATTTATAATATATAATTAAAACATCCATTACCTTTAACACATCCATACATTCAATTACATGAATGTGTTTGATTTAAGATATCAAATTTTTAAAAATCTGTAAATGTGTCTAATTTATAGAATTTGATATACAATATATATAATACATTTTCTTTGCTTTCTACAGAGAAAAATATTTGGTTGAATTAATTGGAATTCTAAAGTGGAAAATGAACGATCCCGAATTCTGATTAAATCTACTAGATTTCTACTTAAATCTATTAGAATTCTAATTGAGATAATCAACATTCAGAATTTACTTAGTTAAATCTACATTTCTATTAGATTTAATTGGAAGTTTAGTAGACTTAACCAGAATTCTGGATTTTTCACCATTTATGTCCATTTTCCACCAGAATTTCAATCAATTCAATGAAATATTTTTTTCTCAGTGTACAGAAACAAGTGTACTATTGTTTCAGGTAATTAAAACTTCGATGGTATATTTAAATTTTTTGCGAACAATGACTATGTAAAAGATGATTATGTGAAATATAAGTTAAGAAATATACAAATTATATATTTTATATAGAACAAATCAGTATATCCCGAAAAAAAATTTAACGATTTGTTTCTCTAAAATTAAAAATCACTGACCTGAGAAACACCAATATAGATTATTTTCAGGCATCATCATCATATTACTTCAAGCAAGAATTTCTTGTTAAAATTTTAATTTTGGCTCGGCTTATGTTCTTATAATATGTGTTGAAATAAAATAATAAAATATTTATGTTGCTCATGTTTTTAGGGAGAAATATAACTTACATAACAATATCAAATATGTATGTATCCTATGTTTTATACTTTGAAAATAATCATACAAATACAAGCAATTATGACATTGTAAAACATAGGAAAATTCCAAACAAATATATAGGTCATATATACTATAATATATGGAATATTATGCGCGTAAAAACAACTTAATAATAAGATCAATAATCACGTAAAAATCAACATTATAAATCACATATTAACATACTTTCAAAGATATCTACTAATATTTTATAATATATTTTTCTTATGAACGTTATAATGACACGAATAAGATTTCTAAACTATCCTGTATGAAGTATCTACTGAATTTGTGTACTGAATCTCCGCGATTGAACGATCAATAAAGAACAAAGTTTTTTTACGTACAATTTAGATTTAGAACCTCGTCGGATCAACCATACATGGAGTCAACCGACTAAAATTTTTACTCTAGTAGTTCGAAGATTCACAATCGTAGTAAAGGATTAATAAATAATATTAATAATTGTATGACATACACATTTACAATTTAATATACTTTTAATGTACTTTTAATATACTTACAGTGTAAATGTTTAACAAATAAAATTAATTATAACGTTAGAATGGTATAGGATTACTGGCCATAAAGTTACTAAAAAATTAATGCAATATATTTTTCTGATTTCCACATTTATATTTATAATATTTTCTTTACTTCAAAATATTCTAATTTTTATCGCCATTTAATTAACTTGCCTTGAAAATTGATATAAGAAAATATAATTATAACATATCAAATCAAGAAAATCTGCTAAGTTCAAGTTCAAGCACCTTTTTATTGTTACTTTCACGAATATATACCTTACACTCCACGTGACATGCAATATTCTCTCAGACATCTGACAATAAAAACTCTAGACGAACGATTATCGATGGAATATACGTACCTGTCAGAGTAACTTTGTAACGTTAGATCGAGCACCAAACTCTTCTGAAGATTGGTGCAGACGTTTCTTTATACTCTGGCACAATGAATTGTCTATCCGTGGCAGTACACCGTGTGCTTACGTGCAGTGATTATGTCAAATTCCAAACGTGTATCAAAAAGCGACATATCAAAAATAAAAAAATACCGATTACAATTTACAAATTAATAGATGGTCCGTCAAGCCAATCGGTGCATGACCACAAATAAATATGCCGAGTTCAGTGTACAAAATCATGACATTACTGTAAATTGTCATTTGTTCAAGCATAATAGCAGTCCCAATGATACGTCATATGTGTTATTTGAAGCAAACAATATCAAGCAAAAGTTGAATGCCATGAGGCCGCTGCTTTATAGAGCTATATATATGGGCTCGATACATTACTGGGTGTTGCTCAAGCGTAGAGATAATATTCAAAAATTAATACTTATGAAGACAGATTGGAGCCTCATGCAAAGAATCGACGAACGTGACGTGATTCTACAACATGTCAAGTATGGCCGTTACATTACCATAATCTGTAAGATAATGCTACAGAGCGATTGTGTATTGTTCATCTTCGTGCAATCTATAAGAACTGTAACCATCACCATCGGCAATGAAACAACATATACAATATCGTACCCAATTTACAACAAAATCATCGATACGAGATTTACTCCTATGAATGAAATCGCGTTGGTCCTGCAAAACATGACACTAATACCAGTAAGTTTCTATACTGTCGGTAGCTGCAGTTTGGCTGCTGTCTTCGCGATACATGCTTGTGGTCTGTTGAACGTGCTTACGTGTGGCTACATGAACTAATTCAAAACCAGGCGAAGGAAAATGATAAAACTGAACAAAAAACTGGCTGCTATCGTAGAACATCATTTGAGAATATTGAGGTATTTCACAAGCAGGCATTCATTAAAAAAACTCATATCCTCTTGTCTTATAATAAATTTCTAAATAATTATATGAATTAATAACTAATAATTTGAAAATAAGTATTTGTATTAAAATTTATTTTTTTTTCATATAGATTATTAAAACGAAATTTGTTGTCAATTGTGTTCATGAAAAGTATAAGTTCATTGTACCGATAACTATCAATTATTAAATTATAAAATACGGAAAATCTACAAAGAAATAGGTACCCTATATTCTGTATGAGACACTATGCAATAAAGGTTAATAAATAAAATCTATGATTCGTCAAAATCGTGTCATACATGTGTCATGTACATAATGTGTCATTAATATATAATTTGAAAAAATTTATTATAAAATATCTTATGATTCTTCTCATGGTTATAATCATTTTTCCATTTAAGAAATACTAATTTTCTATAAGAAACAAAAAATCGGTCAAACAACATAAATAATAGAAGATATGAGGGCTCAATTTTCATGTACAAAGAAATTATATATTTACCTTCCTAACAGTAAAAGAAGTAAGATTGCATATAACCGAATAAAGACAAACATAACAGGTAGTTAAAGTACATTCATTTCTACGAACTTATTCTCTTCGGGACACGCGATATTCTCTTTCTATAACTGGTACTATAAATTCGCGACAGACAATTATTGATTGGTAATCCTTTCGAAGCAAGTTGTAATATCAGGCTATTTATCAAACTTTTTCGAGGGCTTGCTATGGCGCCACTTCACATTCAACTCTGACACAATGAACTACCCATTTGTGAGAGCGTCTTCCGTGCTTTCATAAAGTGATCGTGCTAAACACAGATAGGTAGTGTGTGGTAGGAAGCGTTGAACTGAGTAAGTATCACGATTGTGTGCAATTTGCAATCGGAATAAATGATTACAATTAAGTATATTGTCATATAAGTGGAAGACGGAAATGTAGTGGTAAAATTAAAAATTTCCCTGGCGGAAAAAAATATTTACGAAAAACTAAGAATTTCTAAGATATTGTCTTAATCTATGTAGTTTTTCGTAATAACTTTCCGCCAGGGTTACTAATATATTTTAGAACATTTTGTCATATAGTTACGTTTCAATATCATATAAAATACTTTTATCAATTATAATAATTTTTACATTTCAAGATAATCTAATTTATATTGCCATTGATAAACAATAAAATTATAGAAATTTATTCGATCAATCAATATAAGAAATACGTGATTAAAATACATTATCAAATAAAAAAATCTATTAAAAAACTTTCAATGTTACTTCTACGAATTAATCCTAATACCGCTCATAACACGCGATATCCTCTCAAACTTCGGAGCTCTATATAGAAGCTCTGGACGAACAATTATATCGATTGAACGTACATCCCTCTCAGAGTAACTTTTTAACGTTAGACCGATCACCAAACTCTTCTGAAGATTGGCGCAGGCGCTTCATACACTGGCACAATGAGTTTTCTATCCGTGGTGGCAGTACACCGTGTGCTTTCGTGCAGTGATCATGTCAAATTCCAAACGTGCGCCAGAAAGCGACATACCAAAAAAACATATCGATTACAGCTTACAAATTAATCGATGGTTTCTGAAGCTAATCGGTGCGTGGCCACGAATAAATACGCCGAGTTCAGTGTACAAAATCATGATATTACTACAAATTTTTATTTGTTCAAGCGTGATAGCAGTCACAACGATACCGTGTTTGTTATATGTGTTATTTGAAGCAGACAATATCAAGCAAAAACTGAACGCCGTGGCACCACTGATTCACAGAGCTATGGGCTCGATACATTATTGGGTGCTGCTCAAGCGTAGTCATGACATTGACAAGTTAATACGACATATGGAAGCAGATTGGAATCTCATACAGGGGTTCGATGATCGTGAAATAATGCTACAACAAGCCAAGTTCGGCCGCTTCATTGTCATAATCTGCGCGGTGTTTATGCAAGGCAGTTTGTTTCTGTTTAGTTTAGGGAGATCGATGAAAACTACGACCATCATCGTTGGCAACGAGACTTTCAAGACGCATCCAACAAATTGTCCAATTTACAGCAAGATCATCGATACGAGATTTAGTCCTGTGAATGAGATCGTATTAATTCTGCAGAATCTAACAATGTTCGTAGCGAGTTTCTCTACTGTTGGTGCTTGCAGTTTGGCTGCCGTCTTCGCGAAACATGCTTGTGGTCAACTGAATGTGCTATATGCGTGGCTACATGAACTTGTTGAAAATCGGAAGAAAAATGATATAAATCAAAAATTAACCGCAATTGTAGAACATCATCTAAGAATATTGAGGTAATTCACATGCAAACACCGCTAAAAAATATACACAGCTTATATCTCAGACTTTTCAAATCTTTTACAACAATTTAATCGTTAATTAATCATTAAAATAAATATTTTTGTTAGAATAAAGATAAATTCATTTCCTTTTTCTAAATCACTAAAAGAGGATCTTGTCATTGTGTTCATGAAAAGCATCAATTCAATATATACATAATTTATTTATGAAAAAGAAGAGTTCTATTATATTTATACGTTTCAGTTTTATATCACGTGTGGAAAGTATTATGCACAAAGCTTCTCTTGCAGAATTAATGGGATGCACGATAGTCTTGTGTTTAATGGGATATTATACTATTATGGTAGGTTAACGATCATAAAAATTTAAAAATCTTACAAAATACATTTAAATATCATTTATTTATGAAACGGAAATATATTATTAATATAAATATATAATGTAGGAAAATATATTACTATTCTATTATAATTAAGATATGTACTGAAAACCATATAAAATACAGCAAAAATAAGATTATTTTAACTTTTAGGCTTGGGAATCGTTCGATACCGCCAAAATAACATCTTACGTCGTTATATATTTATCGATGGGTTTCAATATTTTTATATTTTGCTACATCGGAGAGATTATTACAGAACAGGTCGAGAATAGAAAGATATTGAAACCAAGAAATATCAGATTTTAATATTTTTTGGTAATTCAGTCAATGACCGCATACAACATAATATTTTAATATAGATGTTGGAAGGTTTTTTTTGCTGAAGTAGAACTATTCCTCTAGATCTAAAAATATAATCCTAACAGCGCGAAAAAAACTATCAAGTTGCAAAATAAACAAATGCGGTCTTTGGTTCATGCTTTTAATATTTTAATGTGAATTTATATTTAAAACGTATTAGAGTAAGGATTTATATAATAATGAAGAATCACTGATTCGAGCGCTTACTGAGCTGTTTTGTCTGTTGGACGCAGCCAACAGAATGGCGTGGAATAAAATATATTTATAGAAAAAAATATCACAATTAATTAGGAGAAAGGGGAATAAGATAACGATTGCAAAGTGAAAAAGATAACGAATTGCTAATATTAGTTAGATTACAAGTTAAAAACAGTTGACGAGTCGATACTGAATTCATTAAAAGCTTTGAATAATAATAGCGAATCATCTCTTGTATTTCATCTCTTGTATTATTTGATTTCAATACTTTTAGAAAAGAAAATAATATAATAAGAAATACGTTTAGGATGCACTCATATATAATTCTTTGCTGTTAGTTTATAAATAATGAAATAATTATAGCAGATATTTTCACTTTTGTTATGAAATCATAGTATAGTATAGTATAGGTAAGAATGTATAGAATAACATAACAATATTCTTTATTATTCGCCTTGCAATATTTTTATTAAATGAATAAATAAACACAATAATTGCAAACAAGATGACTTTCAGTAGTGAGCAAGATTATAAAACTGACATATTCTTAAAACATGAAAATTTTTCAAAAATCTAATTATTTATTTAACATATTTATTTAACATATAGTTCATTTTACATATAATAACTAAGGCTTTAGTAAATCTGAAAAAAAAACATTCTTTTTATGTCATCACAGAAATAAAGAAGAATCAATAAACCTTAAGATCGTCATCTTACTCCTCCTTTCCCTTACTTAACTTTTAATGAAACCAAATATTTCTCTTTAACATCATACTAATTTACATTGTCAAATTCTTTTCATAGAAAATTTAAATCTTCTGTCAATTTGTTAGTGCAAACGTGTTGGGGAAATGGCATATATGACTGACTGGTATAATCTACACCACAAAACTGCACGGGGTCTCATTCTGATTATCGCCCGATCGAATAACGTAATTAAGATCACAGCGGGAAAATTATTCCATTTATCCATCGCAACTTTTGGTGATGTAAGTAATGTATATATATCTTTTTGCTTCTTGTAATTAATAAAAAGTATCGTTCTTTTTAGTTAATGAATTTTATATTTCTTGTAACGCTTTTTAAGCTTTCACGGGTATCTACAAAGATGCCAGAAGGTTTGCGGGTTATCGCCATACTTTTATTCATTGCTAATGCCATTAATTGTCGCAAACCTTCTGGTATCTTTGATATACATTCATTTGATACATTCCTTGTACTTTATTTCAAACTATGATCATCTTATAACAAAATTGTACTGTTCAATTAAATTATACATTATATTTAAAACATTCACACATTCTATCATACGCGTGTATTTAAATTCAATGTCAAGTTTTAATAAATCTATAAATTTGTAACTTTTAAAATGTAATATATATTATTTTTGCTTTCTGCAGAAATAAGTAAGTCTATTGTTATTCCAGGTAATTAAAACTTCCATGGTCTATTTAAATTTTTTGCGAACAATGACTATGTAATAAGTGATTGCGTAAAACGTAAGTTAAAAATATACATATTATATGTTTTATATAGAACAAATTATTATAATCTGAAAAAAGTATTTAATATTTTATGGCACAAATTTGAAATTAAAAATCAGTGACTTTAAAGACATTAATACAAAGATTTTCAAGAAATGTTTACAATCATTTTCCCTTCAAGAAATTCTTAATAAAAATTTCAATTTTGGCTGGACTTAAATTCATTAATTGATCAATTGATAATAATATTACGTACTTATTGTATTCATGTATATATAATAAGTCTTAAGAACATAACGATATCAAAGAAAACAGAGAGGTAGATGTCCTATATTCTGTATGAGACACAATGCAACAAAAATTAATAAATAAATTTTATGATTATGTCAAAATTGACATAATGACTCATTAATATATAATTTTCGAAGATGTATACTGTACAATATCATATGATTTTTCTCATGCTTAATGATAATTTCCATTTGAGAAGTACTAATTTTCTATATGAAATAGAAAATTGATCGAATAACACAAATAGAGAAGACATGAAAGCTTAATTTTCATATACAAAGAAATTATATATTTATTTTTTAACAATATTATATATTTACCTTTTTAACAATAAAAAGATTAGGATTGCATATAACCGAATAAAGACAACATAACAGGTAGTTAAAGTACATTCATTTCTACGAATTTATTCTCTTCGGGACACGCGATATTCTCTTTCTATAACTGGTACTATAAATTCGTGACAAGCAATTATTGATCGATAACCCTTTCGAAGCAAGTTGTAATATCAGACTATTTATCAAACTTTTTCGAGGGCTTGCTCAGGCGCTACTTTACATTCAACTCTGACACAATGAACTATCCAGTTGTGAGAGCGCATTGCGTACTTTCATAAAGTAACCATCATGCTAAACATAGATTGATAGTGTGTGGTAGGAAGCATTGAACTGAATAAGTATCACGATTGCCGTTTGCAATCGTATATATTGATTGTTTATTATAAATAATTACAAGTAAGTGTATTTAAGCGAAAAATGGAAATGTAATGGTAAAATAAAAAATTTGCTAATATATTTTAAATTATTTCTTCATACAGATATGTTTCAATATCATATATTTTTATCATTTATACTAATTTCTATATATAGTTCAAGATAACTTAATTCCTCATCAGCATTGATAAATAATAAAAACTCTAGAAATTTATTCTGTTAATCAGTATAAGAAATACATTAAAATACATTATCAAATAAAAAAAATCTGTTAAATTAAAGTACTTTACATTTCCGCAAATCTATCCTTACACTCCTTATAACATACGATATTCTCTCAGACTTCTCGGACATTAGAAGTTCTGAACGAACAATTATATCGCGATTGAACATACACCCCTCTCACAAAATAATTTTATAACGTTAGACGAACTAAATTCTTTTGAAGATTGGTGCAGGCACTTTGTATGTTCTGACACAATGAGTTGTCTATGCGTGACAGTATACCGTGTGCTTTCGTGCAGCGATCATGTCAAATTTCAAATATGTACTAGAAAATGACAGACTAAAGAAACATACTGATTACAATTTACAATTTAATCGATGGCTTCTTAAATCAATCGGTACGTGGCCATAAATAAATACATCGAGTTCATTGTACAAAATTATGATATAAATACTATACATTTTCATTTGCTCAAGCATGGTATCAACCGTAACTATTTCGTGTATGTTATATGTGTCATTTGAAGCTGGAGATAATATCAAACAAAAATTAAATGCCATAGGATCACATTTCACAGTAATAAGCTCGATACATTATTGGGTGTTGCTAAAGCGCAGCGATGACATTCGCACATTAATACGACATATGGAAGAAAATTGGAGTCACGTACAAAGGATTGACAAACATAAAATGATGTTGCAACGCATGCCAAGTTCGGCCGCTTCGTCACCATCATCTGTGGGATAATGATACAGAGCGGTTTCTTCCTGTTCAGTTTAGAGAAATCGATGTAAACTACAACCATCGTCATAGGCAACGAGACTTTTACAATGTATCCAACGACTTGTCTAATTTACAGGAAAATTATAAATACACGATTTAGCCCTGTAAATAAAATCGATTCTGCAGAACTTAACAATATTCATAGCGAGTCCCTTTGTCAGTACTAGTTTGTAGTCATAGTAGTAATAATTTGGTTACTGTCTTTCCGATACATGCTTGTGGCCAGCTGAACGTACTGTACGCGTGGCTACATGAATTTGTTGAAAATCAGGAGAAGGAAAATGATACGGAACGAAAATTTGGTGCTATTGTAGAACATCATCTAAGCATATTAAGGTATTTTCCACGCACATGTTAAGAAATGTACTCATCATATATCTCAGAACTTTCAAATCTTTTAGAATAATTTAATCATTAATTTAAAATAAATATTTTTGTTAAAATGAAGGTAAATTCATTCTCCTTTTTGGAATTACTAAAAGAGAGTTTTGTCATAATATTAAAAAAAGTATCAATTTAATACGAACAACTTATTTATAAAAAGAATTTTTTTATATTTATATATTTCAATTTTATATCACGTGTGGAAAGTATTATGCACAAATTTTCTCTTGCAGAATTAATAAGATATTTGCATGTATTTTAAAATGTTTTACTTTTTTGTTAATTTTGTAACAAATATTTTCTAAACAAAACTAATTTTTTAAGGCTATTTTTATGGAAGGCCACATTACCATCTATATTTTTCTTCGAGTTATTATGCAATGTCGCCACATTTTTATTAATAGTGTCCTAAGTAATAAATATTTCATAACTTTGAGTCCAGAATTGATTCAACAACTATTTAACAAATGTAATTGTCAAGTTTTAAACTTAAATATTGATTATTAACAAAGTTATTATGTGAAATGTATAATAACTGGAGTGCCATAATACTACCTTCTCCTCTACGTTATATCTCGATTCTGTAATTCTTAACGAAGTTTCGGTATCGTTATGTTGTCGTTGCGCAGTTTCTTTACCATACATAACATCTCCGCAACAATAACATAACGGTATCAATCTGTCGTTAAGAATAACAGAATTGATATAACTGAAATGTCTTTAATATTTTGATATTTTTTGATAATTCACTCAATGACCACATTCAATACATAATATTTTATTTACATGTGTTATAGAGGTTTTCTTTATTAAGGTAGAAGTAGAAGTAGAACCATTTCACTACATCTAAAAGTATAATCCAATCAGCAAAGAAAATCACAAAGAAAATTATCAATACAAATAATTGTAAAATAAATGAACGCGACCATTAGACCCTACCTTTAATTTTTCAATAAATCTATGTTATTAAAAATGTATTATATAGATATCATATTACAATAAGATATCATATTACAATAAACCGAAACATATTATAATAAAGAACCACTGAGCTGCTTTGTCTTTTCAACACAGCTATGTTTAAAAAAAGAGTGGATATAGTATTCTTATATTAATTAAAAGAATATAATTACCTAACGTTTAATGAAACTAAACATTTATTTTTAACATTTTATTAATATAATTGTTAAATTATTTTCATATAATTCTTCTATCAATTTGTTAGTGCAAACGTATTGGGGAAATGGCACATACGACTGACTGGTACAACCTACAAAACTGCACGTGGTCTCATTCTGATTATCGCCTGATCGAATAACATAATTAAGATCACAGGGAAAGTTTTATTCTATTTATTCATCGCAACTTTTAGTGATGTAAGTAATGCATATGTAGCAAGAGTTTTACAGGAAAATCCGAAAAATTTTGAGCGGAGAAGCTTTGTCTGAAACTTATCTAAAATTTTTAGAGCAAAGCGTTCTATCTAAAGTATAAAAAATCTGGAGTACTGATCTTCATCAATACCGATGAACAAAAGTTTGAAGTTTTTCTACGTACAATTTAAAATCGCACAGCCGTACATATCAATCGTAAGTATCTCCATTAGTACATAAGTGCTAATTAGGTTTAGTCACGATTAAAATTTTCGCTCAGGATCAAAAGATTCGTAGCAGTAGTCGAAGATTAATGATGTTAATCATTTTATAATTACTTTCAACATGAACGTTCTAATAAATTCTAAAGGAAATGCCGTTATCAACTTTAATATTGAAATATCTCGGAAACGGTAGACCGTCTACGCCTAAATGGGGGGTGAGTTTTATTCAGGGGAATACACTCTACAATCCTGCCAAGTTCCATTGAAATCGGTGAGGGTCACTCCGGAGCATCCCCTTGTCAAACTTCGAGCAATAGAAACTCTTAACGAGCAAATATATCGATTGAATATATCCTCCTCGTCTTAGAATAAGAGTGCTTCTATATAGATTGATATTTTCACGTAACGTCTATCATGTAAACCAGTCAGAGGCGATTGGTTTCTCAAACCAATCGGTGCGTGGCCACAAATATATTGATGTTGGAAATCTTGAAATTATTACAAATTTTCATTGGTTCAAGCATAGTAGCGTCCAACATGATACCGTTTATTGTGTTATTTAAGAAAAAGATTATTAAACTAAAATTGAGTGCCATTGTGTCATTGCTTCATAGAGTTATGGGCTCGATAGATTATTAGGTGCTGTTTAAGCGTAGTGGTGAGACATATGGAGGCAGATTGGTATTATATAGAAGTTCGATGATCGTAAAATAATGCTACAACATGCCTAGTTCAGCTATTTCGTTACCATAATTTGTGGGATAATGATGCAGGGCGGTTGCCTATTGTATAGTTTCGGTCAATCGATAAATACTACTATCATCACCATCGGCAACGAGACTTTTATAATGCAACCGATAACGTGCCTGATTTACAAATTTTTAAACAATCATTTAATTAAAATATTTGCGTTGAAATTAGAATAAATTCAATTTCAACAATAAAATTAATAATGATGTCAAATGACTTAAATCCATTTTTCTTTTTTTACAGATTACTAAAAAAAATCTGTTGTCAAATGTGTATTTGAAAAGTGTAAGTTCAGAGCGTACCGACAGCTTATTTATTAAAAAAATTTTAGCATATTTTATACATGTACGTTTCAGTTTCATATCACAAGTGGAAAGTATTATGAATAAAATTTCTCTTGCGGAATTAATTGGATACGATAGTCATATGCTTGCTTGAATATTATGCTATTATGATATACTAGAAATGTAAGAAAATCTTATTAAACACATCAAAATGTGATTTATTCACAAGAAGGTAATCGCAATTATATTACAAAATACATACAAAAAACATTAAATCATACGATAAAGATGAATTCATATTTTAGTTTTTACAGTGTGAAAACATTCTGTATTTATGTTAAAATCAGATATTTTTAAAGCTCTTGTGTTGAATGATTGATTCATGTGTTAATTTGTGAGTGTGTTGTTTGAACATTTGTTGATATTTAATATTTCTTAGTATTAAAGAAACACAATTTACAATTAGTAGGAAAACATTTAATATAATATAAAAATAAAATAATGTATTTCAGAGCGTAAATTCTAGGATAAATGAATAAAAAGTACGTGTTAATTCAGTATATATTATAAATGTTAATTTTATTCACAAAACATACTTTCACCAACTTTTTCCAATTGTGTCTAAATGTCTTGCTTGCAGTGTTAATTTGTTACATAAGATTTACATTACTCTTTAACATATTCCATCCAGTGTTAAAATTATACAAAATTTCGAGTAAGTCATTAGATACGTAAAATATATTAAAGAAGAAGAAGGCTGTTCTTAGACCCCAAACCTTTTCATTATACAATTTATTTGTATTGTATAATCGTTAGAAATGTCAAAAATAATTATATAAGAAAAAACTCGATCCATAAAGACTTATTTAATTACATAGGCCTACTAGATTTGGTCCACTAAGATGTAAGAGTAGTTTGCGACATAATTTTTTGCTCTGAATCCGTATCTAATCACAGAAATTGTCCAGCACGTCAGAATTTTGAGATGTTCTATAATCTAAAAGTGCAAAAGTGGCCGTTTTTTTACATCTTCAAATTACAATAACTTTAAACCTGAAGATATCAGTTGATTTTGCCAATAGATTCGGATTTGTCATTAAAAAATCATTTCCAAAATGGTAAATTGTATATTAACAAATTTCTCGTATTCTTTAATAGATAAGCACCGAATGCTTCATTAATTGGACTGATTTTTGTATACTTTGTATATTACAAGGGTTTTTTAGGTCGCTGATTACGAATTTAAAATCGAAATTTAAACATTCAAAATGGTGAATCCAATATGGCGTTTCAAAGCTGAATTCAAAGCTTAATTATTATAACGATTTTTTAAGCTTTGAATCGCCATATTGAATTCACCATTTTGAACGTTTACATTTCGACTTTAAATTCGTAATTAGCGACCCAAAAAAATCCTGTGATATAAAGTGTAAAAAAATCAGTCCAGTGAAGCGTTCGGTGTTTAGCTACTAAAGAACATGAAATTTGTTAATATACAATTTATTCCTGTAATTGTAAATATTGTACTATTTTGGAAATACATATAATATGCATTTCTGTAGATTTTTTCATGACGAATCTGAATCTATTAGCCAAATCAACGGGTATCTTCGTTTCAAAGTTATTGTAATCTGAAGATGTAAAAAAACGGCCATTTTTGCACTTTTAGGTTAGAATATCTCAAAATCCTGACGTGATAAACAATTTCTGTAGTCATATTAGGGCGCAGCGCAAAAAATTACGTCAGAAACCATTTCTAATAATACATATCAGTGCCTGCGATAAAAAATTTTTTTATGAATATATATAAATATGTATAAACATACATAAACATATATCAATATTCATGAACATATATAATTATGTATGAGATATGTTCATACATGTTTATACATCCTTCTTTAGTTTGTAAAATTACTTTTTAGTGTACCAAAAATAATAATAATAAGAAGAAGAAAACATAAAAAATAATTAAAAGAAAAATTTTCGCATTGTTTTAAAAAAAAAATCAAGTTTGGAAAAATGTAAAAGAATTGCTCATATATAATTGCATGTAAAATTATACATAGTTATGTATGAGCAAATTTTTTTACATTCTTCCAAACTTGATTTTTTCTAAAACAAACAATGCGGAAATAGTCCCATTAACTATTTTTGATGTTTTCTCAATATTATTATTATTATGTTTAGTACACTAAAAAGTAATTTTACAAAAGAAAGAAAGTACATATTTCATATATAATTATTTATGATTATGAATATTTATGTGTGTTTATGTATGTTTATACATATTTATACATATTAATGTATAAAAAATTTTTTACCGGGTGGACTTTCCAAAGTCTCATTTTCGCAGGCCTGTGTTATTAATCTATAGATATATATATCACAGCTCCTTTCGTGATTAATAAGTAAATTAATAAAATATTGTTGCTCATTATACTGCTTTGCCATTATATTAACGTCAGTTTAGACTGTCTATTCGTCTTTAACACGAAAATGAATACAGCTCATAATGCATTTTTTAATTTATACATTCTCTACTTATACTCTTAACACATAGATACACATCAAAAGTATAGGTAGAAATATAAGTGTACGATAGATAGTCTAAAATGACGTTAATATGATAGTAGAGCAGTATAATGAACGAAAATATTTTATTCGTTCACATTTCGCCATGAAAAGAGTTCAGTGTATTATAGTGTGTGATATCTAGACAAATAATTAATTAAGGCAATTATCTCAACCCACCAAATAATGAAGACTTCAAATTAAGAAAATTATAAGCAGTAATATATTTATAACAATACGCTGAAGATAACTTAAACAAAAGTCGAAACGGTCGTATTAATAAAGAAATAATATTATAAACTTATTATTTGCTATTATTATACATAAATAGATATATGCTAAAATAACTGCGTTTGCTCTCAATTGCCCATATCTTACATCAAAAATTAATTCTAATTAATTAAGCATTTATGAATTGAATTTCTGTTCATATAATCATTTTTGACATTTCTAACGATTATACGATACAAAAAAATTATTTACTGGAAATCGAATCGGGGCCAAAAAACGGGCCGAAAAATTTATTGACCCTCTTCTTTCAACACAAATTTTTTAACTGTGTAGGCATGGGAAACACTTGATACATCAAAAATAACATCTTATCTTTTTGTATATATGTATCAATGTTTCAATATTTTTATATTCTGCTACATCGGAAAAATTATCACAGAACAGGTAATATGTCGAAATTTAAAATATACTGAAACAAAAAATCACGTTTCAATATTTTCTTAACAATGGAATCAATATTTAAAAAAAAGAGTAAAATATGAAAAATTTTTATTAAATTATAATTTTTCATTATATAATTTTTTAAATCAAATTGTCTCATTTTTAACTAAAATTTAAATATTTTCGTTTTATTTAACATTATCTATTTAATTTAATCCAAATTATCGAATTCTTATACTCATATAAAACTTTATGTCAAATTAGCGCATACCTATCGAGAAATGGTATATATGATTGATTGGTATAACCTATATCACATAAATGCATGTGATCACATTCTGATTATAATTACCCGATCGAATAACGTAATTAAGATCACAGCAGGAAAGTTATTCCATTTAGCCACCGCTACTTTTGGTGATGTAAGTAACGTAAATATATTGTTTCTTCCTTTGGTTAATAAATTGTATCTTTCTTGTATTTTATTAATTTCAAATTATGATCATTTTATAATAATTGGATTTTAATTAAAATATCCATTACCTTTAAAACATCTATAATATATTCAATTATAGGTGTGTTTGATTTAAGATATAAAATTTTAAAAATCTATAAATGTCTAATTAAAACAATTTGATATATATATTTTTTTGCCTTCCATAGAAACAAGTATAATGATGTTTCTCATGTAATTAAAACTTCGATGGTACATTTAAATTTTTTGCAACAATGACTATGTAAAAGATGATTATGTGAAATATATGTCAGGAAATATACGAACTATAAATATATATTTTATAGTTCGTATAATAACTATAAATATATATTTTAATTTGATCAAATTAATATTTCCTGAAAATGAAGATTTAATCACGTATTGCACATATTGCACAGAAATTAGAAATCACCGACCTCAGAAACATTTGGTATACAGGTCTTCAGGCATTTATCATTAATTTCCTTCGCGAGCGTAAATTGCTTATTAAAATTCAAATTTTGGGGATTTATTATTTGCAATTAAATTCGGAATAGAATTCTATTTATAGGTGTTAGATTTGGGTGTTAGACGACATGCAAAATTATAATACAGGAAATATTTGAAGAAATCAAATGCGCATATATATAGAAAATATGTATCAGTAATACATATTTTCTGTATGTATCTATTTTATGTTTTCAAATGTTTTCTATGTTACGCGACAAAATTATAAATAGAATTCTGTTCCGAATTTGATCGTGAATTATAGATCGTGTAAAGTAAGATTTATGACACACTGTTAAAACAAAATAATTACATAATCATGTTGTTCATGTTCTTAAAAAGGTTCTCGCGTTTGATGAAATATAAGATATATCTATAATATAGATACATGTAATACAAAAGTTAATAATATCAATAATATCTAGAAAAAATTTCATTTACTTTTACCGTACCATTTTGAAGATATTTAATTTTAAATTTATAGAATTTTACATTACAAGTTGAAAGTATAACTTATTCTGTAGTTATTCTCTTTTAAATTGAGACACTTCCGTATAAGACAGCAATTTAAAAATCGTTACAATTATAAAGAAAACACTTAAGTTTGTTAACGTAAAGTTTCATTTAAACTGACCGTACAGTTTACAAGAAATTTATAATCTTCAATGAAAAAAGCTAGAATATGTATATGTCAAATGAATGATGCGTATATATTAAATGAACATCTTACAACTTTTATTTTGTCATTTTGAAAATATATCGCAACATATAAAATTAATAATAATTATGTATAATAGCATAAGATATTGTTAGAGTACTCTTTTTATTCCATTATTTTAATTATTTTATATATTATTATGAATGAACTGTCTATTGTGACTAAGAAGTAGCGCGAGAGCCTCCTTAAAAGAAAACATAATGACATCAGATAATGACATCAGATGTATAATTACGCAAACATTTATGAGATTATGTGTAAAACATAAAAAATTTCAAAGAGATATATGTATCTTATTTGACGCGAGACACATATCGTATATCTCTTGATACTATATAGAACACTATACGCGCAACAAAGATACATTAATAAATAAGATCAATAATTATCGTCAAAACCAACATTTGAATCATTATTGTCATTAATATACTTTCAAAGATATATAGTACTACTAATAATTTATAATTTTTTTCATGAATGCCATAATAACTCAAATCAGATTTCTAAACCATCCTATATGAAGTACTTACAGAATCTGTAGTACTGAACTTCCACAATTCAGCGATCAATAAAAGTTCAAAGTTTTTTAACGTACAATTTAGAATATTGGTAATATCAACCGTATATAAATGTCAACTGACTAACATTTTTGTTTGAATCGAAAGATCCGTAGCTGTAGTCGAAGATTAATAATTAATTATTTTATGATTAGATTCACATTCACTACTTAATATACATTTAAATAAAAAATTAATGAATAAAATTAATTGTAATGTTAGAGTGGCACAGAGAGTTATTGGCCAACAAATTATATAAAAACTTAAGAAATATGTATGTCCGATTTCCATATCTATATAATATTTTCTACATTTCATGACAGTGTAACTTTCATCACTATAAATAAAAAATTACTAATTCATTCTGTTAATCGATATTCAAAAAACGTGATTAAAATATATTATCGAATCAAAAAAGCCTATTAAATTGAAAAACTTTCAGTGTCAATTACACGAACGTTTCCTTAAAACGTTCATAACACGCGATATTCATTCGGACTTCGGGTAATAGAAACTTTCAACGAGCAAATACATCGATTGAATATACGTCCATATTTAAGTAAGGGTACTTCTACATAAATTGATATTTTCCGCGCAACCAATCAGAGATGTTCCACGTTTTCTATTACACGGAACTGAATATTCTTATTGGTTACGCGATACGCGTTGTGAAGAAAATATCCATATGGAAGCTTTATAATGTTAGACTGATCATCAAACTCTTCTGAAGATTGGCGCAGGCGCTTCACATATTCCAGTACGATGAAGTGTCCATCCATGGTAGTACGTTGTGTGCTTTCGTGCAGTGATAATGTCAAATTCCAAATATGCTCCCGAAAAGGAGGGATCAAAAAAACATATTGATTACAGTTTACAATTTAATCGATGGTTTCTTAAGCCAATCGGTGCGTGGCCAAAAAAAAATACATCGAGTTCAGTGTGTAAAATCATGATATTATTACAAATTTTCATTTGTTCAAGCATAATAGCAGTCCCAACGATACCGTGTTTATTATATGTGCTATTTGAGGCAGAGAATATCCAGCAAAAACTAAATACCATGATGCCACTAATCAACAGATTTATGAGCTCGATGCATTACTGGGTGTTGCTCAAACGTAGAGATGACATTCACAAATTGATACGACATATGGAGACGGACTGGAATACCGTGCAAAGGATCAATGAACGTGAAGTGATGTTACAACATGCCAAGTTCGGCCGTTTCATTACCATAATCTGTGGGATAATGCTGCAGGGCGGTTGCCTATTGTTCGCCCTAAGACAATCGATGAAAACTGCTACCATTACCATTGGCAACGAGACTTTTACAACGCATCTGACAACGTGTCCGATTTATAGCAAAATCATCGATACGAGATTTACCCCTCTGAATGAAATCGCGTTGGTACTGCAAAACCTGGTAATATTAGTAATAAGTTTCTGTACTGCCGGTGGTTGCAGTCTGGCTGCTGTCTTCGCAATACATGCTTGTGGTCAGTTGAATGTTCTGTACGCGTGGTTACATGAACTAGTTGAAAACAATGCGAAGGGAAATGATAAGACTGAACAAAAACTGGCTGCTATAGTAGAACATCATCTTAGAATATTGAGGTATTTCACAAGCAGGCACTCGGTAAAAAAAAAATACACATCTTCTAGTAGTCTACAAAAAACTTCTAAATTACAACCCAACATTCAAATTAATAATCAACGATTTAAAAATAGATGTTTTCGTTAAAACTAAGATAAATTTACTTTCTTCTTGTGAATTACTAGAAGGAAGTAAATTTATCCTACTTTTAACGTAAACATCTATTTTTCAGAAGTTCGTAGTGAATTGTGGTCATGAAAAGTATAAGTTCAATGAACCGATGACTATCTATAAAGAAATTCTACTGTGTTATATACATTTATACATTTCAGTTTTATATCACAAGTGGAAAGCATTATGCACAAAGCCGCTCTTGTGGAATTAACGGGATGCACGATAATTATGTCCTTGCTTGGATATTATACTATTATGGTACGCTAGTAACTAAATGTAGAAAGTCTTATTAGACATATCAAAATATTCGTTCACAAGAAAGCAAATATCGCAATTCTACTACAAAACTGTATTAAATCTGTATTAAAAACGGTAACTTATACAATAAAGACAAGCTCATCTCATTTTTAAATTTACATAGTAAAAAACATTTTGGATTTGGGATAAAAAATCGGTCGTTGACAAGGTACTGTGCAGAATTTTTAACATACTCATGTGTTAATTTAACATGTCATTATGTTGAACGTTTTGTATTAAATTGATGTACAACAATTATTAGTATTAAAGAAACAAGATTCATGAATAGGTTAACGTATAATAAATAACAAATTTTTAAAACGTAAATTCTAAGGTAAATGAATAAAATGTACGTATTAATTCAACATATTATAAATCGACACCTGAGCCACAGAAGACATAGACCTTCACACCACATGCGAAGAAGACCGCTTTTCATTCATTTCTTGACAAAGACCTTTCTTCATATTTTTTTTGATATAGCATCTTCTACGGCTCAGGCGTCGAAATATTAGTATCATTTTACAAATATACTTTCACAATTTTTGGTTGAACATTGTATTAAAGTGTTTCTTTTTTTGTGAATTCTTTACATAACAATTGTATTACTTTATAACATACATGTGTTATGTTAATACAAAAATTAGAATAGATCGTTCGGCATTTGAAATACGTTGTAAATTTAATACAAATTTTCCAATTGCATAGGCTTGGGAAACACTTGATACGGCAAAAGTAACATCTTCCCTTATTGTATATTTATCAATGGGTTTCAATATATTTATATTCTGCTACATCGGAGAGATTATCACAGAACAGGTTAAGAATTAAAAGATATTGAATCAAGTACCTCGATTCTGTGACTGTTAATAACAGTTCAATATTGTAACGTTATCGTTGTTTTTACAATACCTGATATTTGTGTAACAATAACATATCGATACTTCTCTCTCTCTCTCTCTCTGTTGTTAAGAGTTATAAAATCGAGATACTGAAAATAATTTTGATAATTCAGTCAATGACCGCGTTCAATATGTAATGTTTCATTTGCAAGAATTAAACGTTTTTTTCGTTGAGATGAAACTATTTCTCTAGATCTAAAGTATAATTCTATTAGTGCGTATCGCAAAGAAAGCTGCAAAATAAATGAACGTGGTCATTGGTTCCTGCCTTCAATTTTTCAATAAATCTATGTTATTAAAAATGTATTATAATAAACAAGCATGTTATAATAAACAATCACTAACCGCTTAATGAACTGTTTTGCCTGCTAAATGCAGGTAATATTTTCAGGAGAAAGTGGAATATAATACTTTTACATTAATAGAAAAAATCCTAACATATAATTACCTAACTTTTAACAAAACTGAATATTTATTTTTAACATCTTATTAATCTGACTAATTAAGTACTTTTCACAAAATTTAACTCTTATGTCAATTTGTTAGTGCAAACTTGTTGGGGAAATGGCATATATGACTGACTGGTATAATCTACATCATAAAACCGCACGTAGTCTTATTCTGATCATCGCTCGATCGAATGACGTAATTAAGATCACAGCAGGAAAATTATTCCGTTTGTCTATCGCAACATTTGGTAATGTAAGTAACTTTCCTTTGTTTCATTAAACATTTGGTAATGTAAGTAACTTTCCTTTGTTTCATTAAATAATGAATTAATTTTCTATATATACTTTGTTAATTGCGAATTATGATAATCTTATAAAAATTCGACTAATGAACTATCCGTTATGTTCATACATTTAATTATACGAGTGTGTATGATTTAAAATTTAAAATTTTAATTTATCGTGTAGAATGGTATATATTGTTTTGCATTGTGTAAAAACAAACATGTTGTTTCAGGTAATTAAAACTTCTGTGGTATATTTAAATTTCTTGCGAACAATGACTACATAAAATGATCAGTGAAATATACGTTAAGAAATACGCATAATATATATTTTGTAGAATAAATAAATACATCTAGAAAATAAGTTTCAGTAAATAAAATCAAAAATTACATAAAACTTGAGATTAAATTATTTTCAAATGTATATATATATGTACATATAATATTTTATAATTTTTCTTATGCTTGTTATTGTAATTTCTATACTGAAAAGTACTAATTTTAATATTTATCAAAATTTTATATTTACCTTTTTATCAGAATAAGAAACCTGCATATAATCAAATAAAAAAGAATATAACAGATAGATAAAGCACATTCATTTCTACGAGTTTCGTCTCCTCTTGATTTTCTCAACACGCGATATTCTCTTTCTAACAGTAGTACTATAAATTCGCGACAAACGATTATTGATTGAACGTGTTACCCTTCCGAAGCAATTGTAATATCACGTTATTCATCCAACGTTTTCGAAGGTTTGGTTAGGTTCTACTACATATTCAAATCTGGTACAATGAACCCATTCGTGACAGTGCATTGCATGCTTTCATGAAGTGGTCATACTGAACATATGCTGGTAGTGCTTCTCATTTCATGGCAAATCGACACTGTCTTTATTATTCATGAAGTACAAAGGAAAATAGAATGACGATTGTGTCAACCATTGGTCTTAAAATAAACCACTACACAGGTGTCGAACATTAGTGTCGCTTGTGTTACTAAATGGAAAGCACTCAATGTGTGGTAGGAAGCGTTGGATTAAATAAATATGACGATTGCAATTAGCAATCGTATATGTTGAATGTTTTTCTTATATTATTACAACTAAGAGTATTATCTACGCGTAGAACAGAAACGTATAGATAAAATTTTAAAAGTTAAATCGAAAACTATAAGCAAGAGCTTTACAATAAAATGCGAAAAAAATTTGTGCAGAGAAGTTTTATTCTAAAACTCGTATTTTTACAGCAAACCGTCCTGAAGTACAAAATCCGTAGTATCAAACCTCTATAATATGGATGAATAAAAGTTCGAAGCTTTTCTATGTACAATTTAGGATCCTACAGCCGTATACGTGAACGTGTAAGTACGACCATAATAAGTGCCATCGCGTTTAGACGTGATTAAAATTTTAGCTAGGGTCAAAAAGATCTATAGTCAGAAAGGATAATAATTTTATATCATTTTACGTTCACATTCACGATTTAATACACACTACATATATAAATCAAAATTGATAAATAAAATTAGTTATAATATTAGAACGACACAGAGTAATTAGCCATCAATGTAGGCAAAATTTCGATTCCCATATATATACATTTATAATATTTTCTATATTTCATGATATTGTAATGTCTATCGCTATAATTTATAAATAATAAAACTCTACACATTTATTCTGTTAATCAAAATGCAAAAAACGCTGATATGATTTAAGAAATATTATGGAATCAAAAAGGTCTGTTAAGTTGAAGCACTTTCAATGCCACTTACACGAATCTTTCCTCACAATGTTCACGACACGCCATATTCACTCAGACTTCGGGCAATAGGAACTCTCAACCATAGTTTCTTCCACCATGCTCTCAACGAGTAAATATATCGATTGAATGTATGCCCCTCTCAGAAAAAGGGTGCTTCTATATGGATTGATATTGTCCGTGTAATGCGTATTGCTTAACCAATCAGAGATGTTTCGTATTTCTGTTACTGATTGTCCTTATTGGTTACGTGGCAGTTGCGAAGGAAATATCAGTCCATGCATGAAAGCCCTTTCTAATGCTAGATTGATCATCTAACTTTTCTGAAGATTGACGCAGGCGCTTCTTCATATTCCGATGAGTTATCGTCCATGGCAGTACATTGTGTGCCTTCGTGCAGCGATCATGTCAAATTCCAAATGTGCACTAGGAAGCGACAGGCTAAAGAAACATATCGATTACAATTTACAGTTTAATCATTGGCTTCTCAAGCCGATCGGTGCGTGGCCACAAAAGAATGCATCGAGTTCATTATGCAAACTCATGATATTACTACAAATTTTCATTTGTTCAAGCCTAATAGCAGTCACAACGATACCGTGTTTATTGTATGTATTATTTGAGAAACAGAATATCAAGCAAAAATTGAATGCAGTGGGACCAGTGATCAACAGATTTGTGAGCTCAGTACAATACTGGGTGTTACTCAAGCGTAGTGGTGACATTAAAAAATTAATGCGACATATGGAGACAGACTGGAATATCGTGCAAAGTATCGATGAACGTGAAGTGATGTTACAACATGCCAAGTTCGGTCGTTTCATTACCGTAATCTGTGGGATAATGCTGCAGGGCGGTTACTTATTGTTCGCCCTAAGACAATCGATGAAAACTGCTACCATCACTATTGGCAACGAGACTTTTACAACGCATCTGACAACGTGTCCGATTTATAGCAAAATCATCGATACGAGATTTACCCCTCTGAATGAAATCGCATTGGTACTGCAAAACCTGGTAATATTAGTAATAGGTTTCTGTACTGCCGGTGGTTGCAGTTTGGCTGCTGTCTTCGCGATACATGCTTGTGGTCAGTTGAACGTTCTGTACGCGTGGTTACATGAACTAGTTGAAAACAATGCGAAGGGAAATGATAAAGCTGAACAAAAACTGGCTGCTATAGTAGAACATCATCTTAGAATATTGAGGTATTTCACAAGCAGGCACTCGGTAAAAAAAAGTACACATCTTCTAGTACTCTACAAAAAACTTCTAAATTACAATCCAACATTCAAATTAATAATCAACGATTTAATAATAGATGTTTACGTTAAAAGTAGGATAAATTAATTTTCTTCTTGTGAATTACTAGAAGGAAGTTCATAGTGAATTGTGGTCATGAAAAGTATAAGTTCAATGATCCAATGACTATCTATAAAGAAATTCTACTGTGTTATATATATTTATACGTTTCAGTTTTATATCACAAGTGGAAAGCATTATGCATAAAGCTGCTCTTGTGCAATTAACGGGATGCACGATAACCATGTCCTTGCTTGGATATTATACTATTATGGTACGCTAGTAAGTAAATATAGAAAGTCTCATTAGACGTATCAAAATATTTATTCACAAGAAAGCAAATATCGCAATTCTATTACAAAACATGTATTAAAAACGTTAATTTATACAATAAAGACAAGCTCATCTCATTTTTAAATTTATATAGTAAAAAACATTTTGGATTTGGAATAAAAAATCGGTCGTTGACCAGGTAGAGGAAGGTCACCGATACTGACATAGGTCTCCTAAAGCGACATCCCCTTATTTCTTAAAAACTAACCTTTGCACCTTATTAATACTAATAAAAACGTGATCTGTTTAGCTAATTAAAGAAGTACAAACTCATAATTCATATATTTGTGGCTTATTTCTATACCAAATCAGCTAAAAACAAATTCTATGAATCTGAGAAGAAAATTCTTATGGTGTTCTTTTGCATATTGCGTAATTAAAATAATGGTGACTGTATTATTGATAATATTATGTCATTTTAAATGTTTATAGTTTCATAAATTAATTTTCTGTACAGAATAGGATATATTTTTATTTATAGAAATGGAATGTTGGCATTATTGCATACTATGTCAGTTTTGGAGCCCATTTTGTCAGACGCTCATTTTAACTTACGAAAAACTTAATTGTTGCAAAATTGCAAACAGTATTATAAAAACTACTTATACTATTGGATAGAAGACACTTTTTAGTTTGTATTTATGTTTTTGAAGTTGTATTTTTACCTTTCGTTTAAGAAATATTGTCTAAAAGCAAAGTGATATGCCGGTATCGGTAACCTTCCCCTACTGTGTAGAATTTTTAACATATTCATGTGTTAATTTAACATAATGTCATTATGTTGTTTGAACGTTTTGTATTAAATTGATGTGAACAATTATTAGTATTAAAGAAATAAGATTCATGAATAAGTTAACGTATAATAAATAACGAATTTTTAAAACGTAAATTCTAAGGTAAATGAATAAAATGTATATATGTATTAATTTAACATATTACATATCGACGCCTGAGCCGTAGAAGACATAGACCGGTCTTCACGCCTCATGCAAAATAGATCGATTTTCATTCATTTCTTGATATCGACCTTTCTTCATATTTTTCTTGATGTAGCATCTTCTTTCAACGGCTCAGGCGTTGAAATATTAGTAATATTTAAGAAGTATACTTTCACAATTTTTGGTTGAACATTGTATTAAAGTGTTTCTTTTTTTGTGAATTCTTTACATAACAATTGTATTACTTTATAACATACATGTGTTATATTAATACAAAAATTAGAATAGATCGTTCGGCATTTGAAATACGTTGTAAATTTAATACAAATTTTCCAATTGCATAGGCCTGGGAAACACTTGACACGGCAAAAGTAACAACCTCCCTTATTGTATATTTATCGCTGGGTTTCAATATATTTATATTCTGCTACATCGGAGAGATTATCACAGAACAAGTTAAGAATTAAAAGATATTGAAACCAGTACATCGATTCTGTGATTCTTAATAACACTTCGGTATTGTAACATTATCGTTGTTTTTACAATACCTGATATCTGTGTAACATATCGATATAAATCTGTTGTTAAGAGTTATAAAATCGAGATACTGAAAATAATTTTAATAATTCAGTCAATGACCGCGTTCAATACGTAATGTTTCATTTGCAAGTATTAGAAGTTTTCTTTGTTGAGATGAAACTATTTCTCTAGATCTAAAGTATAATTCTATTAGTGCGTATCGCAAAGAAAGCTGCAAAATAAATGAACGTGGTCATTGGTTCCTGCCTTCAATTTTTCAATAAATCTAAGTTATTAGAATATATTATAATAAAGAAGCATGTTATAATAAACAATCATTGAACGCTTAATGAACTGTTTTGCTTGCTAAACGCAGGTAATATTTTCAGAAGAAAGTGGAGTATAATACTTTTATATTAATAGAAAAAATCCTAACATATAATTACCAAACTTTTGACAAAACTGAATATTTATTTTGAACATCTTATTAATCTGACCAATTAAGTACTTTTCACAGAAAATTTAACTCTTATGTCAATTTGTTAGTGCAAACTTGTCGGGGAAATGGCATATATGACTGACTGGTATAATCTACATCATAAAACCGCACGTAGTCTTATTCTGATCATCGCTCGATCGAATGACGTAATTAAGATCACAGCAGGAAAATTATTCCGTTTGTCTATCGCAACATTTGGTAATGTAAGTAATGCAGATATCTTTGTTATTTCGTTAAATAATGAATTTTCTATGTACTTTGTTAATTGCGAATTATGGTAATCTTATAAAAATTCGACTATTGAATTATCCATTATGTTCATACATTTATAATTATACGAGTGTGTATGATTTAAAACTTCAAATTTTAATTTATCGTATAGAATTGTATATATTTCTTTGCATTGTGTAAAAACAAACATGTTGTTTCAGGTAATTAAAACTTCTGTGGTATATTTAAATTTCTTGCGAACAATGACTACATAAAATGATTAGTGAAATATACGTTAAGAAATATGCATAATATATATTTTGTAGAATAAATAAATATATCTAGAAAATAAGTTTCAGTAAATAAAATCAAAAATTACATAAAACTTGAGATTATCAGTCATTAAATTATTTTCAAATATATATATGTACATATAATATTTTATAATTTTTCTTATGCTTGTTATTGTAATTTCTATACTGAAAAGTACTAATTTTAATATTTATCGAAATTTTATTTTTACCTTTTTAACAAAATGAGAAACATGACTCCACATAATCGAATAAAAAAGAACATAACAGATAGATAAAAAATTTCTTGCGAACAATGACTACATAAAATGATTAGTGAAATATACGTTAAGAAATATGCATAATATATATTTTGTAGAATAAATAAATATATCTAGAAAATAAGTTTCAGTAAATAAAATCAAAAATTACATAAAACTTGAGATTAAATTATTTTCAAATGTATATATATATGTACATATAATATTTTATAATTTTTCTTATGCTTGTTATTGTAATTTCTATACTGAAAAGTACTAATTTTAATATTTATCAAAATTTTATTTTTACCTTTTTAACAAAATGAGAAACATGACTCCACATAATCGAATAAAAAAGAACATAACAGATAGATAAAGTGCATTCGTTTCTACGAGTTTCGTCTCCTCTTGATTTTCTCAACACGCGATATTCTCTTTCTAACAGTAGTACTATAAATTCGCGACAAACGATTATTGATTGAACGTGTTACCCTTCCGAAGCAATTGTAATATCACGTTATTCATCCAACGTTTTCGAAGGTTTGGTTAGGTTCTACTACATATTCAAATCTGGTACAATGAACCCATTCGTGACAGTGCATTGCATGCTTTCATGAAGTGGTCATACTGAACATATGCTGGTAGTGCTTCTCATTTCATGGCAAATCGACACTGTCTTTATTATTCATGAAGTACAAAGGAAAATAGAATGACGATTGTGTCAACCATTGGTCTTAAAATAAACCACTACACAGGTGTCGAACATTAGTGTCGCTTGTGTTACTAAATGGAAAGCACTCAATGTGTGATAGGAAGCGTTGGAATAAATAAATATGACGATTGCAATTTGCAATCGGATATGTTGAATGTTTTTCTTATATTATTACAACTAAGAGTATTATCTACGCGTAAGACAAAAACGTAATAATAAAATTTTAAAAATTAAGTCGAAAACTGTAAGCAAGAGCTTTACAGTAAAATGCGAAAAAAATTTTGCAGAGAAGTTTTATTCTAAAACTCGTATTTTTACAACAAACCGTCCTGAAGTACAAAATCCGTAGTATCAAACCTCTGTAATATGGATGAATAAAAATTCGAAGCTTTTCTATGTACAATTTAGAATCCTACAGCCGTATAAAACGTGAACCGTAAGTACGACCATACATAAGTGCCATCGCGTTTAGACGTGATTAAAATTTTAGCTAGAGGGTCAAAAAGATCCGTAGTCAGAAAGAATAATAATGTTAAATCATTTTACGTTCACATTTACGATTTAATATACATACTACATATATAAATCAAAACTGATAAATAAAATTAGTTATAATGTTAGAACGATACAGAGTAATTAGCCATCAAAGTAGGCAAAATTCTGATTCCCATATATAAAATAATATTGTAACATCTATCACTATAATTTATAAATAATAAAACTCTACACGTTTATTCTGTTAATCAAAATGCAAAAAACGCTGATATGATTAAGAAAATATTATGGAATCAAAGAGGTCTGTTAAGTTGAAGCACTTTCAATGCCACTTACACGAATATTTCCTCACAATGTTCATGGCACATAATTTTCACTCAGACTTCGAGCAATAGAAACTCTCAACGAGCAAATATATCGATTCAGTATGTGTCCCTCTCACAGTATGGGTGCTTTGTACATGGCTTAATATTTTCCGCGTAACGAGTATCGACTAACCAATCAGAAATATTCCACGTTTTCTGTCATACAGAATTGAATGTTCTCATTGGTTACGCGATACACATTAGGAAGAAAATGTCAATCCATGTAGAAACCCTTTATAATGTCAGACCGATCACTAAACTCTTCTGAAGATTGGCGCAGGCGCTTCTTTATATTGCGGTACGATGAGTTATCCATTCGTGGCAGTACACTGTGTGCTTTCGTGCAGTGATCATGTCAAATTTGAAACGTGCATCAAAAGACAACAGACCGAAAAAATATAACGATTATAGTTTACAATATAGTCGATGGTTTCTCAAGTCGATTGGTGCGTGGCCACAAATAAATACACCGAGTCCAGGGCGCAAAATAATGATATTACTCCAAATTTTCATTTGTTCAAGCATAATAGCAAGAAATTTTATTTTTACCTTTTTAACAAAATGAGAAACATGACTCCACATAATCGAATAAAAAAGAACATAACAGATAGATAAAGTGCATTCGTTTCTACGAGTTTCGTCTCCTCTTGATTTTAACAACGATACCGTGTATCTTCTATGTGTTATTTGAAGCAGAGAATATCCAGAAAAAACTAAGTACCATAGGACCATTCATCAATAGATTTATGAGCACGATACATTACTGGGTGTTGCTGAAGCGTAGCAACGACATTCAAAAATTAATACGACACATGGAGAAAGACTGGAGTCTCGTGCAAAAGATCAATGATCACAAAGTGATGCTGCAACATGCCAAGTTCGGTCGTTTCGTTACTATAATTTGTGGGATAATGATGCAGGGCGGTTGTCTACTGTTCAGCTTATTGCAATCAATGAAAACTGTTACCATGATCATCGGCAACGAAACTTTTACAACGCATCCACTGACGTGTCCGATTTACAGCAAAATAGTAGGAAGCGTTGGATTAAATAAATATGACGATTGCAATTAGCAATCGTATATGTTGAATGTTTTTCTTATATTATTACATTCGCATTAGTTCTGCAAAACCTGGTAATATTAATAATAAGTTCCTGTACAGTCGGGGGTTGCAGTCTGGCTGCTGTTTTCGCGATACATGCTTGTGGTCAGTTGAACGTGCTGTACGCGTGGCTACATGAACTAGTTGAAAACCAAGAGAAGGAAAATGATAAAGCTCAACAAAGACTGGCTGCTATCGTAGAACATCATCTTAGAATATTGAGGTATAGAACAGAAACGTATAGATAAAATTTTAAAAGTTAAATCGAAAACTATAAGCAAGAGCTTTACAATAAAATGCGAAAAAAATTTGTGCAGAGAAGTTTTATTCTAAAACTCGTATTTTTACAGCAAACCGTCCTGAAGTACAAAATCCGTAGTATCAAACCTCTATAATATGGATGAATAAAAGTTCGAAGCTTTTCTATGTACAATTTAGGATCCTACAGCCGTATACGTGAACGTGTAAGTACGACCATAATAAGTGCCATCGCGTTTAGACGTGATTAAAATTTTAGCTAGGGTCAAAAAGATCTATAGTCAGAAAGGATAATAATTTTATATCATTTTACGTTCACATTCACGATTTAATACACACTACATATATAAATCAAAATTGATAAATAAAATTAGTTATAATATTAGAACGACACAGAGTAATTAGCCATCAATGTAGGCAAAATTTCGATTCCCATATATATACATTTATAATATTTTCTATATTTCATGATATTGTAATGTCTATCGCTATAATTTATAAATAATAAAACTCTACACACCAGCTTTTGTGGAATTAACGGGGTGCACGATAGTAATGTGCTTGATTGGATATTACACTGTTACGGTACGCAATAGATGTGACAAAGTACAAATTTTATTTTATACAAATAAATGTTACTTATTTACGAAAAGTCAAACATTGTTACTCTATTACAAAATGTGTATTAAAAATGATCAATTATATAATAAAGATAGGCTCATATTTTAAATTTTACATAGTAAAAAACATTTTGCATTCGTGTTAAAATTGGTCGTTGACAAGGTATCGTGTTCTTTACATATTCATGTGTTAATTTAACGTGGAGCACATGTTGTTTGAACATTTAGTATTAAATTGACACTCAATAATTATTAGTATTAAAGAAACACGATTCATGAATGGGAGGAGGGGGTTTAACATATAACATAAACATTACATAGCTAGAAAACGTAAATTCTAAGATAAATAAATTAATTAACGCAACATATTATGAATGTCAATATTATTCAAGAAATATACCTTCTCAGTTTATTTTAAAATTGTATCAGTCTTTTGTCTTCATTTTTTATTAGGTGTATAAATTTTCGGCCTTTTTTTTAGTAAGAATTAAGGTTTACTCACATAGAATGAAATTATGCTTCAGTCAGAAAACTAATCTCCATCAAAATCGACATATTTCGTCCATCTTTCAGTGAGCTGGCGGATCCCCATTCGATAAAAACACGGTGATTTTGATTCAATGAAATCTTTAACACAATTTTCAACTTCTTCGTATGTCTTAAAATGTGAATGTGCAAGGTGATGGTGAAAGGATCGAAATAAATAAAAATCTGTCGGGGTGCTAAATCTGGTGAATACGCCGGGTGTGGCAAAACTTCTCAGCCCAGCAAATTATGAGTGTCTTTAGTCGCTTTCGCCGTGTGAGGTCTTGCATCGTGCAGTAATATTACCGGTCTAGACCCTTTGCCAGTAAAAGGTCTTTTACGATCGATTTCATCACTCACACGTTGAAGTTGATGTTTGTAGCGTTCAGCAGTGACAGTTTCATTCGATTTAAGCAATTCAAAATATATCACACTCTTGAAGTCCCATCAAATGCACAAAAGAACTTTTTTGCCATGAATATTGGATTTCGCGATCGATGACGAAGGGTCACCTGGATTCACCCATGATTTTCGTCCTTTTGGGTTGTCGTAATACACCCACTTTTCATCTCCCGTCACTATTTTGTGTAGGAAGTCCTTCTTTTTAAATCGAGAAAGCAAAGACAAAGCCGTATCATAGCGTCTCGCTTTGTTGTCTATGGAAAGAACGTGCGAAATCCAACGGCTCTCTTTTTGAATTTTTCCCAACTTTCGCAACCTAGTAGAAATGGCTGGCTGAGGTACTTTTAATGCTGAAGCAAGTTCAGATTCGGATTGGCATGGGTTTTCTGCCAATAACTGCTCCAAATCATCATCTTCGAACTTCTTTGGTTGTCCAGGCTGTTCGTCATCTTCGAGATTAAAATTTCCATCCCGGAACTTGTGGAATCACTTTTTACACGTACTATAGGATATAGCATTCTCTCCTAATGCCAAACAAATCATTTCCTTCGCCTCGGAAGCATTTTTTTCAATTGAAACGCGAAAAATAAGCAGTGCCTAATATGTATTTTGTCGCACGACATCGTGTTACTTACTGTCACGGTCAATTTTTTGAGGTCATGTCAATTAAATTTCGAATTTTGTAGTTCCATTAGATTGGTATTATTCAGTACCAAACTTTGCGTGAATAAGTTTTCGCTTAAATAAGTGCTGCAGTTTATTAAATGTTGGGGGTTGAGAATTAATTTATACACCTAATACATAATATTCCTATTTCTCACATTTCCATGTTACATTTACATAAAAATATGAGTGGATCATTGGGTACCTAAAAATACGTTGAATTTAGTACAAATTTTCTTCTGCGTAGATTTGGGAAACACTTGATATGGCAAAACTAATATCTTACCTTTTTCCATATTTATCAATGAGCTTCAATATTTTTATATTCTGCTACATCGGAGGAATTGTCACAGAACAGGTAATATATTGAGAATTAAACCTAATATACTGAAACAAAAAGAATCATAAGTAACTGTATATGAATCTACATCTTCATTAAAATATCATTAAGATTATTATTAATCTTTGTGAATTTCTTCCCGCGCTGATTCCTAAAAGTCCCTCGAAAATTTATTATTTTTTAATACAAATCACGTTTTAATGTTTTCTTGATAATGTATTCAATATTTTACGAAAATAATAAAATGTAACGCTACATATTATGAAAAAATTTTTATTGAGTTATAACATTAAAATAAAATTGTCTCATTTTTAACAAATTTGAATATTTCTATTTTCCTTCATGTTATATTAATCTAAATCAAATTCTTACACAAAATTTTATTTTAAATTAGTGCAAACTTGTTGGAGAAATGGCATATATGACTGATTGGTATAACTTACATCACACAACTGCACGTGGTCTCATTTTGATTATTGCCCGATCGAATAACGTAGTTAAGATCACAGCGGGAAAATTATTCCATTTATCCATCGCTACTTTTGGTGATGTAAGTAATGCAGATATTCCATTCTTTCGTTTAATTAATACAAAATTAATTAATTGCATCATCATTAATAAATTGCATCTTGTACTTTTTGAATTTTAAATGATGATCACCTTATAAAAATTGCACTTCAATTAAATTATGTACAAAACATTCATACATATAATTTTATATTTGTGTATTTAATCAAAAATAAGTATGTTGTTGTTCCAGGTAATTAGAACATCGGTCGTATATTGCAATTTTTTGCGAACAATGACTATGTAAACGTGGTTATATGAAATATAAATTAAAAAAAAATATACAAATTATATATTTTATATAGAAAGTATTAGTATAACCTGAAAATAATATTTAACCCTTTTGTTGCATTGCAATTATAAATCACTGACCTCAAAAATATTTATATATAGAGATTTTCAGGAATCGTTTATTATCATTTTGCTTCCTGCGAGCCAGCATAAATTCTCTGTTAAAATTCTAATTTTGAGCTCATTCTCATAATATATTGTTGAAGCAAAATATTCATATTATTCATGTACATACATACAAATCTCTTAGGAAGAAACATAACAATATCAAATATGTACAATTACACAAGCAATTATGTGATTATATGTAAAACCAGTAAAGCATAGAAAAACTCCAAAAAGATATAGATTTCCTATATATTGTATGGGACATCTATGCACTCAACAAAGGCAAGTTAATAAATATAATAAGATCAATAATTATGTCAAAATTGACAGTATCAGTTATTAATATACTTTCACTGATACATACTACATACTATTTTACAATTTTTTTCATGATGTTTGAAAACTTGAACCATATTTCTAAATAGTTCTGATTAAAGTTCTTACAGAATCTGTAGTACTAAACCTCCACAATATGGCAATGAATAAAATTCAAAGTTTTTTTGCGTACAATTTAGAAATCTACCAATTATTGTACACTATTAAATTTATAGTATCAAATTTAATCTAACATAAGTTAGCTACTGCTCTTACTCAATCATATCGTTATTTTATACTAAAACAATGGTTATATTTGTCACTATATAGTGTTAAATTGACACGACATAGTGTCATATATAGCTATTGTTTTGATAAAAAAATTACGATATATTTAGTAGGAGCAGTAGCTAACTCATGTTAGGTTAAATTTGATTTTGGTGATATATGCTTAAATTCTAAGCAAAATCGTAAGGCTTGCAACATACTCCTGTAAAGCTTGTAAGAATTTTTAAGTGCTTATACCTTTATACGATATTTTTGCAGACAGCTTCTTACTAGCCATAAAATTTACAAGAAATCATAGATATTTGCGAATAATCATACGTCTTATGATACATACGCATAAAATTAGAATACTAGTCACAAGTTCTTACAAATTTTACGAGAACATGTTACGAATCTTACGGGTCTGCTTAGAATTGACCCAATAAGTATATAATAAGTATAAGATCTATAATAAAGATATACCTTTCTTTTGTTTTGTAGTTAAATAATTAATAAATTATATTTCTTTATACTTTATTAATTTTGAATTATAATCTTCTTATAAGAATTTTGGACTAAATTGAATTATGTTTAAAACATCCACATATTCAATTATATGCGTGTATATAATTTAAAATTTTTAATTTTAGTATTAACACTGTGTAGAAGCAACGTTTTTTCAGGTAATTAAATCTTCCATGGTATATTTAAATTTTGTTTCGAACAATAACTATGTGATACATGGTTAAGAAATACGCAAGATATATAATTTATAGAATAAATTAACATATCATGAATGTAAGATTTCATAAATAAAATAGATGATTATGTAAAAATTGAGATTGTGACAAATATATATCTTCTGACTACTTTCTTATTTAATTTTTACTGCATCTTCCATTTTTTTGTCTTTAAAGAATTTTTAAGTTGTCACACATCTAAAGATGGCTCAATCTCGTAGCCGAAACATATTATTTGAATATATGTAATGTGAATATATGTAATGCGGATTTTTTTTAATACATATAACTTTCTAATTATTTATTTTAAATTTGACTCTTATTGCCCTACTGTTAATATAACAACTTTATTTAACATATATATAAACTATATATTTTTTATTATTTTTCTTATGCTTATTATAATTTCAATATTTAAACTTACTAGTCTTCATTTTTACCGAAATTATATATTTATCCTTTTTTACAGTAAGAGAAGCACGACCAACATGTAATCGAATAAAAAAGAATATATCTAGTAATTAGTAGTAGTTACAGTGAATTTGTTCTCCTCGTGACACGCAACATTTTCTTTCTATAATTGGTACGTAAATTCGTGGCGAACAATTATTGATTGAACATGTAACCCTTTCAAAGCAGCTGTAATATCAGGCTATTCATCAAATATTTTTTTCAAACTGTATTTCACATTTAATTCTGGCACAATGTACTACCCATTCATGAGAGCACATTACGTACTTCCGTAAAGTGATCAATACTGAAAAAAGGCTGGGTGCTTCCTATCTGGTGATACAAATCAACACAAACATGATCCTTTTTTTTTATTCCATGATTAACAAAGACAGGACGCTTACTTGTGTGGCAGCAAGCGTTGGATTAGTTAAATATGCCAAGCAGTTTGGAACCGGATACACTGATTTTTCTTATGTATAATTACTGAGTATATCGTCATATAAGAAAAGAATAGAAATGTAGTAAAAAAATTAATACATAAAGTATTATGCGTAATGTCTTGCTTATTGAATTTAGGTTTAACTGGATATTACGACATTTAATATGCTCAAAATCATGAATAATAATAATAAGTATATTACTAACAAAGTACATTATAATATTTTTATGATCATATTATCTATGATAACATAATTATATTATTGTACTAGAAAAATAATTTTAATATTACAAAATTAAAATTAAAAGTATTTTTAATTTCTATATTTGGATATTCTAAATCAGTGCTTCTTTTGGCTTCTTCCGCAAATTTCAATTACGATTCGATTATGATTTTAATTATTTCCTTTTAATCAAATGAATTATATTGAATTCAAATCTATAAACAAAAAAGATTTTGATAAGAATTTTTCAAGTTATGTAAAAAACCATAAATAAAAGCTTATCAAAAAATGCGGAAAAAATTTTTGCGCTAAAGTCTTATTCTAAGCCTCGTATGTTTACAGCAAAATCTCTTGTTTCAAGTACAGACAATCTGTAGTATCAAACTTCCACAATATACAGATGAATAAAAGTTCAGATTTTTTTTACGTACAATATAGAACTTCACAGTCGTACATAATCGTAGGTATCAACTATAAGTATAAGTGCTAATGGTTTAGAAGCGATTAAAATTTTCGCTTGGAACTTGTCCAAAAGATCTTTAGCTGTCGAAGATTAATAAAGTTACTAAATTATGATTACATTCACATTCAAACTTAATATATACTTTGTACCGAAAGTTAACAGACAAAATTAATTGTAATGTTAGAATGGCACAGAGCTATTGTCCATCAAATTATTCAAAATTTGAAGCAAAATATTTTTCTAATTTTCGTACCCATGCATTAATATCTATATTTATAATATTTCCTATATTTTGCGATATTGTAACTTTTATCACACCCCTTATAAATAATAAAACTCTATTAATTTATTCTAATTTAATCAATATGCGGAAAAAAACGTGATTAAAATATATTATCGAACGTCTGTTAAATTGAAGCACTTCCAATGGCACTTCCACGAATTTTCTTTACAATGTTCATGACATGCGATATTCACTCAGACTTCGGGTAATAGAAACTCTCGATGAGCAGATATATCGACTGAACATACGCTCTTCTCAGAGTAAAGGTGCTTTGTATATATGGATTGATATTTTCCAAGTAATGAGTATCGACTAACCAGCCACAGACGCTCCGCATTTATTATTTTACAGAACTGAATATCTTCATTGGTTACACAAAACGCGTTACATAAAAAATTATCAGTCCATATGGAAACCCTTTATAAGACCGATCACGAAACTCTTCTGAAGATTTGCACAGGCGCTTTTTTATATTCTGGATGAGTTGTTCATTCGTAGCAATATACACTGTGTATTGTACTTTCGTGCAATAATCATGTCAAATTCCAAATGTGTGCCAGAAACCAAAAAATCATACCGACAGTTTACATTTTAATCGATTGGTTTCTCAAGCTAATCAGTGCGTGGCCACAAATAAATGTATCAAGTCCAATATGCAAAATCATGATATTACTGCAAATTTTCATTTGTTTAAGCATAATAGCAGTCCCAACGATATCGTGTATCTTGTATGCATTATTTGAGGCAGATAATATCCAGAAAAAACTGAGTACTACGGGATCATTGATCAACAGATTTATATCGATGCATTACTGAATGTTACTGATCGAAGCATAGACATTAAAAAAATTAATACGACATATGGAGACAGACTGGAGTCTCGTACAAAGCATCGACGAACGAATGCTGAAATATGCCAAGTTCGTCCGTTTCATTGTCATAACCTGTGGGATAATGAGGCTGGGCAGTTATCTACTGTTCGGTTTAGGACAATCGATAAAAACTGCTACCCTCACCACGATTAAAAGCTTCCTCACCACGACAAAATAGGTATATGTCGAGGTTCGTTTTTTGGGGTTCTTTATTTTTTTGTATTTAAAAATTTTGACCCCACCAACATGCGCTTTTATTCAACATGCGTCTCTCGACCAGGGAGGACAAATGTTCTCCGTTGACATGGACGGATTAATCGTAATCATTAATCTATGAATTGATTAAATTTTGCCCAACATTAGTACATATCAACTGTAAATACCACCACACACAAGATAATCGAGTTTAAAAGCGATTAAAATTTTCGCTCGGGTCCAAAAGATCCGTAGCTGCCGAATTAATCATTTTACGATTATATAAATTTTACGATGTATATAAATATTATATATGCACATTTAAACTTAATATACCTATACTTTAAATCAAAAGTTAACAAATAAATTAATTGCAATATTACAATGGCAAATGCAAATACACAATGCCATTGTAACATATTACAATTAAAAATTAATTTATTAACTTTTTATTCATTGCTCACCAAGTTATTTAAAATTTTAAACAATATATTTTTCTGATTTTCGTATATCCATTTATAACATTTTCAATATTTCGTTACATGTAATTTTTATCATCACTTATAAATAATAAAACTCTACTCACATATATTCTGACTTAATTAAGATGCAAAAAAAAAACGTGATTAAAATACAATACATTTTCGAATAAAAAGTCTGGTATGTTAAAGCACTTTCAAAGGCACTTCCACGAATCTTTCCTTACAATGTTCATAACACGCAATATTCACTCAGACTTCAAACAGCAGAAATTCTCAACGAGCAAATATATCGATTAAATATACGCCCCCTCTCAGAGCAAGGGTACTTTGTATATGAAATTTGTGTAACGAATATCGAGTAACCAATCAGAATCATTCCGCGTTTTCCGTACGGAATTGAACGTGCTCATTGGTTACGCGATACACATTACGAAGAAAATATCAGTCCATGTGGAAACCCTTTTTAATGTCAGACCGATCACTAAACTCTTCTGAAGTTTGGCGCAGGCGCTTCTTTATACTACGGTACAATGAGTTGTCCATCCTTGGCAGTATACTGTGTGCTCACGTGCAGTGATCATGTCAAATTCCAAACATGCGCCAGAAAGAGAAACACCGCAAAAACATATCGATTACTGTTTACAATTTAATCAATGGTTTCTCAAGCCAATCGGGGCGTGGCCAGAAATAAATGATCCGAGTCCAGGGTGCAAAATCATGATATTACTACAAATTTTCATTTGTACAAGCATAATAGCAGTTCCTACAGTAACGTGTATCTTGTATGTGTTACTTGAAACAGAGAATGTCCAGCAAAAACTGAGTACCATAGGACCACTGCTGAACAGATTTATGAGCTCGATGCATTACTGGGTGTTGCTAAAGCGCAGCGATGATATTCACAAACTAATACGACATATGGAGAAAGACTGGAGTCTCGTGCAAAGGATCGACGAACGTGAAGTGATGCTGCAACATGCCAAGTTCGGCCGTTTCGTTACTATAATCTGTGGAATAATGATGCAGGGCGGTTGTCTACTGTTCGGCTTAGGGCAATCGATGAGAACTGCTACCATCACCATCGGCAACGAAACTTTTACAACGCATCTGACGACGTGTCCGATTTACAGCAAAATCATCGATACAAGATTTACCCCTCTAAATGAAGTCGCCATAGTTCTGCAAAACGTGATAATATTAATAATAAGTTTCTGTACTGCCGGTGGCTGCAGTTTGGCTGCTGCCTTCGCGATACATGCTTGTGGTCAGTTGAATGTACTGTACATGTGGCTGCATGAACTAGTTGAAAATCAGGCGACAGAAAATAATAAAGCTCGACAAAAACTGACTGCTATCGTAGAACATCATTTAAGAATTTTGAGGTATTTCACAAGCAGACACTAGGAAAAAAAAAATAGATATCTTCTAATGCTCTATAAAAACTTTTAAATTATCAGTTAAATTAATAATTAATTATTTAAAAATAGAGGTTTGCATTAAAATTAGGATAAATTTATTTTCTTTTTCTTATGGATTACTAAAAGGGAGTTTGTTGTCAATTATATTCATGGAAAGATAAGTTTATTATATCGATGACTTATTTATAAAAAAATTGAACTGTGTTATATTTATACGTTTCAGTTTTATATCACAATTGGAAAGTATTATGCATAAAGCCGCTTTTGTGGAATTAACGGGATGCACGATAGCACTGTGCTTGCTTGGATATTACACTGTTACGGTACGCAATAGATGTGAGAAAATGCAAATTTTATTTTACACAAATAAATGTCACTTATTTACGGAGAGTTAAACATCGTTACTCTGTTACAAAATGTGTACTAAAAATGATAAATTGCATAATAAAAAGAAGCTCGTATTTTAAATTTTACATAGTAAAAAAACATTTTGTATTTGTATTAAAATCGGACGTTGACAAACTATTGTGTTGAATTTTTTACATACTCATGTGTTAATTTAACATAAATGGCATTATGTTGAGTAAATATTTTGTATTAAATGGACTCAACAATTATTAGTATTAAAGAAACACAATTCATGAATAGGTTAACATATAACATAAACATAACATAGCTTGAAAACGTCAATTCTAAGATAAATAAAATTATGCGTTAATGCAACATATTATGAATGTTAATATTATTCAAGAAATATATCTTCACAATTTGTTTTAAAATGGTATCGATGTATTTTTGTCTCCATTTTTTACATAATATTTGCATTACTTTCTCACACATCTGTGTTACATTTATATAAAAATTTGAGTGTATCGTTGGGCACCTAAAATATGTTGAATTTAGTACAAATTTTCTTTTGCGTAGATTTGGGAAGCACTTGATACAGCAAAAATAACATCTTACCTTTTTTCGTATTTATCAATGAGTTTCAATATTTTTATATACTGCTACATCGGAGAAATTGTCACAGAACAGGTATTACATCGAGATTTAAAATATACTGAAACAAAAAAATCTCGTTTTAATATTTTCTCAAGAATGTAGTCAATATTTTAAGAAAAGAGGAGAACGTAATAGTTCCTACATATTTTAATAAAAAATTTTTTTTATTAAATTATAATTTTTTAAATGAAATTGTCTCATTTGAACAAATTTAATTATTTCTATTTTCTTTCATGTAATATTAATCTAAATTATCAAATTCTTACTCATATAAAATTTTATGTTAAATTAGTGCAAACTTGTTGGAGAAATGGCATATATGACTGATTGGTATAACCTACATCACACAACTGCACGTGGTCTCATTCTGATTATTGCCCGATCGAATAACGTAGTTAAGATCACAGCGGGAAAAATTTTCCATTTATCCATTGCTACTTTTGGTGATGTAAGTAATGCAGGTATTCCTTCGTTTTATTAATAAAAAATTAATAAATTGTATCTTTCTTGTACTTTTTGATTTTCAAATGATAATGAACTTATAAGAACTGAACTTCAATCAAATTATGTACAAAACATTCATACATACAATTTTATATTCGTTTATATAATTTAAGACTTTCAAATTTTAATAAATCTATATACCTAAATTTGTAACTTATGGAATGTGATATATCATTTTTGGTTTTTAAAAAAATAAGTATGTTGTTGTTCCAGGTAATTAGAACATCGGTTGTATATTGCAATTTTTTGCGAACAATGACTATGTAAAAGTGATTATATGAAATATAAATTAAATAATATATGAATTATATATTTTATATAGAAAGTATTGGTATAGCCTAAAAATAATATTTAACCCTTTGCACTGAAATTAGAAATCACTGATCTCAAAAATATTAATATATTGAGATTTTCAGGAATCGTTTATTATTATTTTACTTCCCGCGAGCGAGCATAAATCTCTGTTAAAATTCTAACTTTGGGCTTATATTCTTACAATATATTGTTAAAGCAAAATATTCATGTTATTCAGTGTACATACAAGTCTCTCTTTCTCTCTCCCCTCTTCCTCTCTCTCTCTCTCTCTCTCTCTCTCTCTCTTTCTCTCTCTCTCTCTCTCTCCTCCCCTCTCTGTTTGGAGGAAACATAACGACAGGAAACATAATCAAATATATGTAATTACACAAGTAATTATGTGATGTGTAAAACAGGAAAACTCCAAAGAGGATAGATGTCCTATACATGTACTATATAGGACATCTTATACGCGCGTAGCCGAAGGCAAGTTAATAAAGAACATCGATGATTATATCAAAATTGACAGTATGAATCATTAATATACCTTCAATGACACATACTATATAATATTTTACAATTTTTTCATGATGTTATGAAAACTTGAACTATATTTTTAAATTGTTCTATTTAAAGTTCTTACAGAATCTGCAGTACTAAACCTCGACAATATGACGATGAATAAAGTTCGAAGTTTTTTTGCGTACAATTTAGAACCCTACTGTACATCGAAACTTTTTGGTGATGTAAGTGCCGGTTGGCATTTAGGCTGCGCGCGGGTTGGTGAAATAAGAGGAACCAAGCTGAAAATCGGCCGAAAAGTGCAAGTAAATCCCAGCACACTGATTTATTAAATAATTAGTAAATTACATATTCTACTTTATTAATTCTGAATAATAATCTTCTTATAAGAATTGAACTGAATTGAACTATGTGTTATGTTTAAAACATTCACACATTCAATTATATGGATGTGTACGACTTAAAATTTCAAATTTTTGTTATTGCATTGTGTAGAAGCAACGCTTTTTTTCAGGTAATTAAATCTTCTGTATATTTAAATTTTCTTCCGAACAATAGCTATGTAATAATGTGATACATGGTTAAAAAATATACAAGATATGTATTTTATAGAATAAATTAATATCTTGAAAGTAAGATTTCATAAATAAAATGAATGATTATGTAAAAATTGAGATTGTCGTGACAAATACATATACTATATAATTTTTTATTATTTGTTCATGCTTATTATTATAATTTCAATATTTAAAAGTACTAATTTCCATTTTTATCGAAATTATATATTTGTCCTTTTTTGCAGTATGAGAGGTATAACTGCATATAATCGAATATAGAAGAACATAATTGGTAGTTACATCACATTCATTTCTACGAGTTTATCTCGCGACTCATGACACGCGATATTCTCTTTCCATAACTAGTAGGTACTGTAAATTCGCGACAAACAATTATTGATCGGACATGTAACCCTTTGAAAACAGTCGTAATATCAGGTTGTTCAAACTTTTTCGAAGGTTTGCTCAGGTTCTACTTCACATTCAACTTTGCACAATACAACATTCGTGACAGCGCATTGCGTGCTTTTATAAAGTAATTATACTGAACATAGAGATTGGTAGGAAACGTTGAAGTGAATAAGCATGACAATTGCAGCTTACAATCGGACGTATTAAAATGATTCTCTCTCCTAAATTATGAAAACTGTGTAGTAACATTTACTAACTTATTTTACAAAAAGAACATTTCGTTATATAGTTATGTTTCGGTATTACATATTCGGTATATACGCATGGAAAGCAATATGTATAAAGTTTAAATAATAAATATTGCAGCATTTTTATATATAATATACTAACGTAATAAATTTTACATGTACTATATATTATACATATGTACAGGGTGTTTCCAAATTAAATGGCAAAACTTCGGGAGCGTGTAGAGGAGTAAAAAACTAAGAAAAAAAGTCCTATAGACATATGCTCCTTTTTGCTTTGTTTCGCAGGAAATCACGAAAAAAGAAAAAAATATATTTAATTTATTATTTTAATTATTTTATTTATAAACTTTTTAATGAAGATTTTGTTCGAAATGTGCACCTCTTGCAGCAATACAAGCATTGCATCTGTCAAACACGGCTCTTGTAGCAGCCAGGCCTTTAAAGCATTACCGTTGCAGAAACCGTATACAAAAACCATATCAGCATATTCACTATTAGAATACGTACGCGGCATATTGCAAAAGACAAAATTCATCTACTATTAAAGGCTTTCAAAGAGCGACTGACAAATTCATAACAGAAAGTGGAAAATGTAATCAAATATGTCGGTGCTAGATATGGCAAGAAATATAAACATTTTTTTTCGATTTCTCTGAAACGGAGCAAAAACGAGCATATGTCTATAGGACTTTTTTTCTTAGTTTTTTACTCCTCTACACGCTCCCGAAGTTTTGCGATTTAATTTGGAAACACCCTGTATAATAGCAGTAGATTATAACTTTTCTTCTTAGCTTTTTTTCATAATTATAATATGTTAAAATTATTTTTAAAAAAGTTCTTGAAATTACGGAATTAAAATTTAAAATATTTATTTATTTCACAAGAAAGTTAGCAATGAATTTGTATTTTCTAAAATTAGAGTGCAATTGTAAATTGTAATTTATATCATTAATGATATTAATGATTTTATGATTATATTTTATCATAAATATGATGGTACAAGAAGAAAAAGCCAATGTGAGCCAACACAAGTTATCCGTGAGTATGAATATGTATTATAATTAGATACAGACGAACGTTTCAACTCCGGTATTGGGTCCTCTTCAGTGAAATTGAATATGATGATAGAAATCCATAATATTGAAAATTTAAGTAATATTCGAATCGTCAGATCTCTCTATTGTCAATGTTTGAAATTTTCTAAATCGTCTGTTGTATTTTGCTGAATAAAACAAACCGTACATATAATTATACATATGTTAGAGATATTTCACTAAAATAATCGAGTAAAAAGAAAGTTAATATAGCTAAATCAAAGTTATGGTAAATCGAATTTAATAAAACTTACATGGATTCAAGATTAACGATAGTAAACGTCTGTTACAATTATGAAATTTATAAAAAATACATTAAATTTCATATACATGTACACAAATATACTTTTCAGTTATAAATACATTAAATTTAATGTAATGTCATGAAATTAAGTTCAAATTGTGTAAATTAAAAGTATATTAAATTTCAAGAAATTTTGAACCGTGTACCTATATAACTTAATTTGATTCCCATTGTTAAATGCACATTTGTAAGCAATCATTTCACAAGCACATTGTACTGTATTATAACACAATTGATCATTTAATTTGGGAACAAGTTTCATTTGTGTATCGATTAGAGAAAAGTTTTACGCTTTTCCTTTAGAACAAATCAATATAAGCGCACATATCACGTTATTCAAACTTCCTTTATTTTGAACGGATAAGATAGACAAACGGAATAGATGGAGAACAAAGATAGAATTATCACAAACAGATAAGTTCTTACGTCCGCTTTTTTAAGTAAAAATAGAGATAATTTACAACAAAGTTATTTCAATACAATAATAAAAAAGATGAACGAATTGCGTGACGATATAACCCAACAATCTGCTATTCTCACCGTCTATCTGGCAATGAATTCACTACCACTTCAATTTACTTTTGCTATCATTGCAAATATCGATTACTCAAGAGATGTGTGTATTAAACAAAAGTATAGTTAGTACACCGCGCACGCGTTACTTTCTGACTATTACCCCGTGTGCGTTTCGAGTCTCTTCCGCGCGATGATACTACTCAAGTACTCAATCGTGTCTGTACGCTCGAGAAGCGAACATGAAGAAGCTTCCACAGAACTCGCCGATCATATTTAATTACATAGAGAATATAGACTACAGTATACAGCCAATTCGTTGGCTGCTAAAGCCGATAAGTGTTTGGCCAGTGATGGATTCATCGATCACGGAGAAGATCTCATCAGTGGTGTTACTGATAGTATGCATTTTTTTAATCGTCAGCACATTAGTGCCTTGCGCATTGGCTATATTCCTGGACGAGACTAAGGATGTGGAGATGAAAATACGTGATTTTGGACCGCTCAGCAACTGGATGCTGGCGAGTCTCAAGTATACCTCGTTGCTAGTGCACGTCGGCGACATACGTCAATGTATCAAACATATCGAAACAGATTGGCGGGCCGTAACGAAGTTCGAAGAACAGGAAGTGATGCTGAGAAATGCCAGGATCGGTCGTTTCATCGCGATATTTTCCGCGGTATTTATACACAGCGGCGTATTCTCGTACAGTATTTTCCGAGGAATGACGTTAAGCGAGTCCGTTGTCGAGGGCGATAACACATCGGAACGTTCGCTGCCTTTTGCTTTCTATAATAAGATTCTGGACACTACGACGAGTCCAATGTACGAGATAGTGTTTACAATACAGTGTTTATCCACGTTCGTTGTGAATTCTGTAACAGTAAGCGCTTGTTGCCTCACCTCCGTCTTCGTGCTGCACGCCTGCGGTCAGTTAAAAATTCTGATGTTCTTGCTGGATAATTTAATCGATGAAAGAAACGAAAAGACAGACTCTTCGCAGCAAAAATTCGCCATCATCGTTGAGCATCATTTAAAAGTACTCAGGTAAAAATGATAAATTTTCTATATATGATAGATAACAAATATTTTTTTTTGTCTTCATTTTAATTCTGTGTTAAATGTTGTGTGAATGAGACATTGATCTATTACTGAATAAATATACGTTGAGATATCTAAGATAACATTAATCTATGTATGCATAAGAAATGGACGTTATTTGGTATATTATACATATATACATATATTATTCCTAAATATGTATTTCTAGCTTCGTATCTCATATAGAGAAAATTACGAATGTAGTTTGTCTTGTGGAAGTAGGAGGGTGCACGCTGCACATGTGTCTGTTGGGTTATTATTGTATATTGGTACGCGTATTGTGAAATTTGTTTGCTGATCATTGATTATTCGAACGAATTAGAAAATCTTTTTTAGGATTGGAACCAAAACGAAAAAGAAGGTATAGTGGCATATGGTATAATATTGATCTCGGTTACTTTCAACATCTTTATATTTTGTTACATCGGAGAGATTCTTTCAGAGCAGGTAACAATGCCTGTTGAAAATATCCGTAATTTTATGCATAATTTGCGATCAATAAGAAATTAAACGATATATTAATAATTAATTTCCTGTGTGAGTTTTATCAAAACGCGATATTGCCACGAGCGTATTGTCCGATTTATAACAGTGTGGTCAAGTTGGTGAAATTGCCTACATGACAAATTGGTATTTGTTACCCGGAAATACAGCCCTCGATCTCGTTTTGATCATTTTAAGATCCAGCATTGTAGTCAAAATCACTGCTGGAAAGATGATTGAGCTTTCTCTTTCAACATTCGGTAATGTAAGTATACAAAATGTATTTTTCAAATTATAGACGTGTAGCTTACAGAAATACATAGTATTTTAGATACGCGAATTTTATATGTACATTATTAAAAATAAAATGTTAATTTTAAAGGCATATAGTCAACTTTCTGAGACATGCAAAAATGTTAAAATTAACATTTCTTTTTGTACAAAATTTAATTGTAATATTTTTGCATGTCTCAGAAAGTCCACTAAACGTGTTTAATTTAAAATTAACATTTTATTTTTAACAGTATAGTGTCTGATAATTATTGAAACAATACTTGTGGGTAGATAGAGCGGACTAAACTAAAAAAAAATCGTCCTATACTAATTTTGATTCAGTTTAATCAATATACATTTCTACATATCTATCTACAAGCATTATATCAATAATTATCAGACATTCAATAATTATCAGACATGATTAATTAATAATATATATATACATATATAATTATAGCTTGTAAAAATAATTAGAAAATTGTTTAGCTATAATCATTAAAAATTATACTTTTTATAATAAAAGTCACAGTGACAGGATCATTAATAACTATTTCAGGTAATTAAATCCGCGTTAGCTTATTTAAATATACTTCGTACCCTCATTACGTAAATGTCATTACGTAAATAACTTTTTATACATACAATAGATTGTAAACAATGAATATAGCGTGTAATTGAATAAATAAATAACAATATTGTTGTGAGAATATTTTGCATGTCATATTTTTAAGTAAAATTTGGTTTTACTTTATTTGTATCTTTAAATTTGCTATATGTATTCTAATATACACAATATCATTAATCTCCTTAATAAAATTATTGATCTTACTGCAGACGTGATGTAAATGCGCGCTTAAAACTGTCCAGTATACGCAAAACTTCAGACCTAAATATCGATTACGTGCTGTTTCTACCTGTTGCCGCAGCGGCTGCACATTATCACAATAATACACGACAATACATTGCAAGGATCACTTGTCGTATCATGTATTGTTCAATGTCTGCGCACGCGCTGATCATTACTACTGCGTGCGCCACAGCGAAGAGATAGCTTCAGTAAGTTGGCTACCTTCGTCAGAAAATCATGGGGGATGATCTCGCAGATAATTCTAGCGTCTCTCCGTACTTAGTCGATAAATACAACGAATATAGTATCCAGATAATACGTTGGATTCTCAAGGCAATTAGTGTATGGCCGCGTTCCGCCGACGCCTCACTTGTCGAAAAGATCCGTTCCGATTTCGCGATATTTATATGCTACTTCCTGATAATTACCACCATGGTACCTAACGGTTTGAGTATGTTCGTCGATTCGCAGATGTCCTACGAGACTAGATTACAAAGTTTCGGTCCGCTCACCTTTTGGTTCATAGCGATGGTAAATTATTCCTGCCTCCTGATGCACGTTAACGATATACACGATTGTGTGGAACACGTGAAAATGGACTGGCTGATCATCAGGAGATTCGAGGATCAGAAAGTGATGCTAAAGAGCGCAAAGTTAGGTCGATTCATCGCTGGTTTCTGCGCTGTATTCATGCACTGCGGTGTGTTCTCGTACAATGTCGTCCAAGGTCTCTCCAAAAGTATCCTACATATAGAAAATAGCAGTATAGTAGTTCGCGGGTTACCCTATCCCTTCTACAACAAGATCCTAAACGTGCACTTTAGTCCGGCATACGAGTTCGTGTTCTTTCTACAGTGCCTTTCATCCTTCGTCGTCAACTGTGTTACGGTCGCCACATGCGGCTTGACAGCGGTTTTCGTGATGCATGCATGTGGCCAAATGAAAATCATGATATCCTGGCTTGAAAATTTTATTAACGACAAAAAAGAGGAAAGGAGGACTTCTCTAAGGCAAAAATTTACAATCATCGTGAATCATCATTTAAGAATCTTGAGGTAAGCTATTTTCTTTAACAGTATGGCTCTTTCAATATTTTTTAATTTGCGCTATCATCAAATCTAATCCAATACAATTAAATAATAGTGCAATTAGTAGTTAATGTCAGCAAATTTTTTTAATGCAAATGTTACTTAATTCATAATATGTTTTCAATTTATATTTTATTTTTTAATGCAAAAGTTATATAATAAATGTCATATACTTAATAAAATTAAAATTGCTGGAAAATAATTATGATCGATCGTGATCTCTATATTTGCAGTTTTGTATCTCGTACAGAAAAGATTATGAATGTAATATGCCTTGTGGAATTAATTGGATGTACTATGCATATATGTCTCTTAGGATATTATTGCATTATGGTATGGAAATTCTTTCGGAATAGAGGGGAAGCTCGGGTAGCCTCGGACGGCGGGTATCCCTGGACACTCGAATTTTTCAGCGAATTTCTAAAAACAAAGCGTCATGTCGAAACTATGGGTCTAAAACGAGTTTCGACGTGATGCTTTGTTTTTATTTTAGAAATTCGCTGAAAAATTTGAGTGTCCGGGGATACCCGCCGATCGAAGCTACCCGAACTTCCCCTACGTATGTTTTGTATTATTTCGTTCAACTATTCGTATTTTTATCGCTTGACTATACGTCAGACTTAATGTCTCTTTTAGGATTTTATTGATGGCAACCACCAAAGTATCTTGTCACATTCGATGGTATTATCTTCAATTACTTTTAATATTTTTATATTTTGTTACATCGGAGAGATACTTTCTGAACAGGTAACATTTAACAAACTTAAAAATTTAACAGTAAGAAACTGTACACTCTAATTTAAAAAATTGCGACGATACTTTCTAAATTCTATAGAGTGGAATCTCACTTTAAAGAATGAAAATGGAGCGCCTTGAATCTTTAAGAGAGCTCTCTTTCACTCTTTAGAGCGAAATTCATTCTAAAATTCTAAAAAATTCATTCTTTTAAAGAATATAATATATATTCGCAAGATTGAGATTTATTTATGTATTGGGGAATTATTAAGATGCAATATCGCTAGTTTCTTTAATCGAATTATAACAGGTATACAAAACGGCCTTTAGGGCGAACAGATCGGTAAATCTGCCTATATGACAAACTGGTACCTCTTACCTGGAAAAACTGCCCAGGGGTTCATTCTGATAATTTTAAGATCCAACGCTGTACTCAAGATAACTGCCGGAAAGATTGTTCAGCTCTCATTTTCCACTTTCGGTGATGTGAGTATGCAAAAATACATTATACAATTTATGCATATATGTAAAATATATGCAACTTACATACATTTGAATAAAGAATAGTATGGTTTTTGTATTATTGAAATTTTATCTGTAACATTTGTGTATTATAGTTGTATAAATATTTCTATAAAAAATAATCAATTTTTGAACAAAGAAGAGTAATTTCAAATTGCTTTAGGTAATTAAATCTGCATTAGCATATTTAAATATACTTCGGACTGTACTGCTTACGTAAATAATTATACAACTTTGGCATGAAAAAATAACAATACGCAAAATAGGCAGTCATTATAAAATAAATATAGATATTTAATAAAAACTTTATATAATATTTGTTTATGTTAAATAAGTACCCATTGTCACAACTATAAATTAACAAAATATACTTCTTGTTTATTAAAAATTTACTTAAAAATATGTGATATAAATTTTAATTGTAGTTAATTATAAATTTTTTAAGATTAAAAATGCAATGTATATATTCCCACTAAAAATAATCAGTCGAATCGACGTTGATCAATGTCGATGGCATTAATTCATCGACGTCAATTCTATCTATCATTAGCTGGGATGTGGGGTGCGCGCGCGCGCGCGCACACACACACACACACACACAAATCTCACTTTACAAATTTTGAAGACATTGGCAATATGTTCCAAGTAATTACTTTATATGTATATTTATATTCATTTTGTGTATATAAAAGTACACTTATTGAAATAAATTATTTATTCAATATTATCACTGTATTTTCATACACGTTGCATTATAATAATAGTCTATAATAATTTCAAGAAATATTTTATTCATCTTTCAGAAATTTATATTTCAAAAATTTGCTCTTACACCCCACTCTTTTTAAAGATACACTTATTTCCCATTCGAAATAACCATATGCGAAATGAAATACACGTAGGAGATCATCCACCGACTATGTTAGAAAATATAAAGTAGGAAACATGTTCCCAGTATATTACGTATGCCCCTTCGATAAATAATGGTTAGGACCCTTTTTCCCTGTAAAACTTATTTCCTTGTCTGCATCCCCGCAAAAGGATTTGCACGCAGCACGCAATAAAATTCCAGGAACTATAACCCATTGCCGTCTCACTAATAATGAAACGGCCAGCAGGTAGAAAGGGATAGGAAGGAATCAATTGCGTTCACGCACGAACGTTTATGGACAGAAGACGCACATGCGCATATCGAACTGGCTGACGATCAGTTCACTGACGTTCAGTCAGTTGCGTGCATCGTCGCGATTTAGTCATTATCATGCCTAATTATTCAAAGTCAAAGTCTATCGAGTCCATAACGGACGGCTGGAATTATAGCATTCAGATGAACCGTTGGTTTTTGAAGCCGATTGGCGTATGGCCGTTGACTCTGTGCGAGACCACAGTGGAGAAAATTGGTTGCATGATCCTGACGGTGGTCAGTTGTTTATTGATATGTTTCCTGCTCATTCCATGCACTCTCTGCACTATCCTAGTAAATACTGATCTCGACACTAAGATCAGAATGATCGGTCCGGTCAGTTTTTTGCTAATGGCCGCGGTAAAGCAGTACATCCTTATTACCCGCAGCAAGAATATCGACGAGTGCATTCGGCACATTCGCGCAGATTGGAGCCGTGTCGCGTTGGATCATGAGAAAGATCGAAAAATAATGGTGAACAACGCTAAGTTCGGCAGGTGGCTCTCCTCCATCAGCGCGATCTTCATGTATTCCGCAGGTATATTCTTCACCACGGTGATGCCAATTTGTGCAAGGAGAACAGAGATTATTGACAACGAGACAGTGAGATCGCTCTCCTTTCCAATTTATCGTGGTCTCTTCGATCCACGCACTACGCCATCCTTCGAAATCGCGCAATTCACGCAAGCTCTAGCTGGTTACGTCATTTACACAATCACTATCAGCGTGTGCAGTCTGACAGCAGTATTTGTCATGCATGCCTGCGGTCAATTTAGGATACTCATGCTGAAGATGGAGGACCTCGCGGACGGAAAAGAGAGAAAGAGTGCGAATAGTATGCACGAGGGAAGGCTCGGTGACATTGTGAAACATCATATTAGGATACTCAGGTAACATTGCTACATGAAGATGATTGTATCCACAGAAGAATGAAATTATTTGCAATTTTTGAAAATTTTTCTTACAAAATATAAGAAATCTAACATTATTTATGATAAACGATTAATAAAATATTATGAAAATATCATGAAAAATTTTATAATTAGAGATAAATTTGGCGTTAGCAATCCTGATAATTACCTTATCGAATGAACGTATATCGAAAAGTTAATATATTATTATATAAATCTATTATGTAAATAGATTTCAGCTTTTTTTTTAATTTTAATCGCGTAACTTTCAGTTTTATCGCTCGCACCGAGAAACTTTTAAACGAAATTTGTCTTGTGGATGTAGTAGGATGTACGCTCAACATATGTTTTCTAGGATTCAATATGATGACGGTACGAAACATTTACGAATTTCTACTTCATATTTTAAGTAAGTTAACAATATAGTACAATTATGTTTCATGCTCATAACGTTTTGATGTTAGTCTTTTAGGAATGGGAACATCGTGAAACATTAGGAACGATGACGTTCTGTTCATTGCTTATATCTTTCACGTTCAATATATTTATTCTTTGCTATATTGGTGAACTCCTCGCTGAACAGGTACTTAAATTGTAATGACAGTCTTTACTACAATTAGGAGAGAGTCTCCGAATGCGTACTGGTCGCCTAAATCGTACCTCATCAATATTTTATATTATTACTTAACATAGGTAACATTTAGTAACAATAATATAAAATAAATGAAAAATGAGTAATATAGACAAAAATATAATAGTCTACATCGTGTTTTATGGATATTAGTGGCGTTTTAAAAAATTAGGTACACTGTCCCTGTATTCTGTAACTCGTTATGCAGTCATTATGAATTCATAACGACAATCGCGCAGCTTTTTTACTATATAAAATATCTGCGCAACTGTCGTTATGACCATATAATGATTGCATAACGAATTACAGAATTCCGCTGCTGATATTAATTTTTAATCAATTTATGTAGCTGAGATAACAACGCAATCATCCAATTTTATTATAAATTTTTGTATTTTTATAAAAGAAGATTTATTGTGGAATATTTTACATTAATTGTATAAACATATTTGCAACCATTATAAAAATTAAACCGACATTTTTACAAAACTCATCAAGTTTTCTAAATTGTACCATTACATGATAACATTAATAATTGACAATAATAAAACTAATATCAATACAAATTAATATCAATACAATTAATATCAAATGCAAAAATATATTTGAGCCAATTTTATTTTGACGTTATTTGTCTTTTCATTATTCTTATTGAACATTTATTATTATTAAATACTTGACTTTCTTCAAAAAATTAAACATTAATTAATTATTAGATATTAGTTAATGATTAATTTTATTAATCTTATACTCTCAATTATTTTCATTCATAAATTCAATACTTTCAAAGGAAATACAATTTAAAAAAAGACCTATAGGAACGATTTAGGCGATCAGTTGCCTAAATCGTACCTTTTGCAACACGTTACAAAAAGACTTATAACAAATTAATTTGTTAATGGTGAAAATTTAAATATATAACAATGAGTCCGAAACCTTTCTGATGAAAATAAAAATCAGAGCGCAAGTATGTCGTCGAATGTAATAGGAGAGTAACAGAAGCGTAAACAAAACTTCTAGGAGGCGAAAATTGAAACATCAAAATGTAAAAGAAGTGTAAATGCTTCTTTTACATTTTATTGTATCAATTTTCGTCTTTTAAAAGTTTCGTTTATGCTTCTGTTACTCTGCCATTACATCTGATTTACGCTCCGATTTTTATTTTCATGAGGGCTTAAGCTACAATTTCTAATGTTCATTTACGTACAAAACAGATCAAATAGGAAATATAATAAAAAACAGGTTAAGTGATACGCATTCGGCAACTCTTTCCTACGTTGTATATTTACATCAATTCATATTTGAAATGTACTTAGAATAACAACAAGAAAAATTAATAGAAAGGATTTCGTTATTTTTCTATTGAAACTCGTGTTAAACTTACAATAATTTTACATAAAAAATATAAATTTTTTACAAGAACTTTGTAACGTAAATGATTAAGTTATTAAACGTGTTATAAGAATTGTTATCTATATACGACAAAATTGTTGTCTATGTAAAGATCATCAAAATGTTGTTAACAGTGTATACAAATCGGCATGAAGTCTTATATGATAAATTGGTATCGTATACCGAATAAAGGAGCACTCGGTTTGACATTAATAATGGCCATGTCCAATGCCACTATCAAACTTACAGCTGGAAAATTTATGGATTTATCTTTAGCCAGCTTTTGCAGTGTGAGTAGAAATATTAAAATTATTTTCACTTATTTTCATACACGAAAATTATTTTTAATTATTTATAAGAAATGAACAGAAGACAAAAATTACAGATTGTTAAAGCGTCCGTGGCTTACCTGAACTTACTTCGTACCATCTATATTTAATATGGTAAAATTATCGTTATCAATATGTACTGTATAGTAACGTTAGCGCGATAAAAAATATATTTAATAAAAATTAGATATACGCCAGCGTATTTGTTAATAAATCAAATTACATAAACTATCGTTCACGTAAATATAAGATTAAATAGAATTAAAATTATTACGATAATAACAAAATTTATTACGATATTGAAATTACAGATTTACTAATTATACTCCCTGTAAAACAGAATATAAAGCTAAGTTATACGTGTTACACAAAGTGCAAATAACTATATCCTACGCACTTATATACTGACTGTAATATTTCCAACGTTCCGTTACGCACTATGGAAATAGCGGGGATGCGTACATCCGCGCAACTATATTAGAACTCGTAAACTTCACGTCGTTACGCATTTTCATTCGTCATCGACATGACCCTTAGACATGCAATGACTGGGAAAGGGAGACCTATGTGCATGCACGTCTTCCCCTTACGTTACACATAACAGGCATGGGACGCACTAGCACGCGATCACGGCATCATTATTTTCCCGCGCTTGCGTCGCCACGCAGACAGGGACGGTATCGTATGCGTATTTCAGTCGGCGTTGCACACTATGGACGACAGCATGCGCGATCGATCCCAACTTCCAGGCAGGATACACAATATACATTACGAGCATGATATATACTATGCCATGCAACTATGCCGATGGATCCTGAAGCCGATCGGTATCTGGCACATGATTTACGGTCGCTCGTCGCAAAGCGAGAAACTTCTTTCGTTAATATTGATCTTTGTGTGCTTCTTTGGTTTGTGCTTCGTGCTTGTACCCGCCGGTCCGTACACTCTATTTCGTGAGAAGGACATTAACATTAAGGTCAAGCTTTTCGGACCGGTTGGATTCTGTCTAACTTCCGCGATCAAATATTGCTTCCTCGGAGCGCGTGCCTCGACGATTGGAAGATGTGTCAAAAAATCGTGCGACATTATGATCATCGCAGAATGATGCTTAGGAACGTGCTGGTGGGCCGCAGACTAACGACGCTGTGCGTGATCTTTCTTTACACCGGCGGCATGTCTTATCACACGATCATGCCATTGTCTTCTAGAACGAAGACAAATGGCAGCTTCACAAGTAGACCGCTGGTTTATCCGGGATATGATCTCTATTTCGATCCTCAAGCAAGTCCAACTTACGAGGTCATCTTTGGCATGCACTGCCTGTCCGCTATGATACAATATAGCGCTACGACAGCAGCGTGCAGTCTGGCTGCAAGCTTTGCGACGCACGCGTGCGGACAGGTGCAAATATTGATGACACTTTTGAATGATCTAGTCGATGGGAAGAGGACTAAAGGTACCAATGTGGAGAAACGTCTGAGATTGATAACGAAGCATCACGTGCGTGTGCTGAGGTGAGACGGGGAAAGCGCCGAGATAGTTTACATAATGCGTTTTTAGACTTATATGGGGTAGATACATGGCGCGTTTCTAGATTTACGACCGACGTGGAGAAAATATTACGTGAAATATGCTTACTGGAACTGGTTGCCGCAACCTTGATTATATGCTTGCTCGAGTATTATTGTATGACGGTAAGAAAATTAGCAGACACGTATCACAATAACATAATTACATCTTTTCGTGTATAACAAGTTCTATCGTACTTTTAATATAACTCTTGATTTAAAATTACAATAATTGAAGGATTTGCTGCAATAACGTAGCCAAATACGTGACATATTGGTAGAAATGAATGAGTCCTGTATTTATTCCGAAGGTTAGGTTAATTAATATTATATTTGTTATGTTCATGTAGCGATTCGAATTTTTTTACCTCAGAAACATAATTATCTGATGTAGATAAATTTTACTCATCTTATAATATTCCTTGTATACATGATCTGCATCCGTAATAAACTTTCTGAACATACTTATGTCAAAACATGAAAGAGTTTTTGTAGCATGTGGAAATGATTTTTCTCTCATCATTTTAACTATAGAATTTACTTTCTCTGTTTTTACGAAATGTGTGTTACGTATCCAATGTTGCAGTAAGTCCTTTAATCATAACGAAATAGAAAGGATCTTCTTTCTTCACTAACAAATTGTAAATATCTAGCTGTTTGTCTTCTTAGGAATGGGCGAATAGCGATGCCGTGGCCATCCTGACATATTTTATGTTACTGATATCTTTAACGTTCAACATTTTAATATTTTGTTATATCGGCGAACTCCTCGTGGAAGAGGTATTTCTTACAACATATTGTTGATAATAAAAATTTTGTCAGAGGAACAATTATTGAAAATTCAGAATATATCAATCCCATTTTAATGAATGAATAGTAACAAACATAATATAATTTTGATATTCAATTATTTCTATTTTTATTAGTTTGGGAAAATTAGTTCAGCCGCGTATGAAGTTAATTGGTACGATTTACCCGGCCATAAGGCTGTGGATCTTGTAATGATCATTACAATGTCTTATTATCCACCCAAGCTCACAGCTGGCAAGTTCTGTGATTTATCTCTCAATACTTTCAGCACTGTAAGTGTCATAAATAACTATTGTTACTGAAAGTAATTCTATACTTGTAATCCTACACTTGTAAACTGATGGCTTCCATCTTGTTAATTCTATTCATTTGTTTGTAATTGTTATTGTTACATTATTAATTCATATTTTTAAAGTTCACAAGTTGTTTTTAGGTACTCAAAACATCCGTAGTATATTTAAATTTACTTCGGACAGTTACGCAATAAGACATATACATTCACACAAAAGAATGAATTCTTAAAGAAATGCAAATATGCTTTAAGCAAAGAATACTTTATACTTAGAATAGCGCCAAGATTAAACAGTCTTCGATCAAGAATAAATTATTCTTAAAACAAAATAAATGATATTCTTAGTTCAAAACAAATTTTATTTCAATGAAAGAATAAAGTTTCACTCGTTCAACACTAAATATGCTTGTATTAGCATTATTTTTTTTTCAATGACACCTTTCGTCAACTTATTTCAAACTCCCAATATGCTTTCCAGTCATCAAGATGGCAGAAACAAATGCTGCAGTAAGTAACGATAGCTTTGTAAATGAAGTGTCGCATTTATGGAGCATGCCTCCTAATGTGCAAGGGATACAAGCTTCCTAGCAAAAACTGAATTAAAATTTGAATTCAGTATTCCCTTGGGAGCTTATACCCTCTACTAATGTGGCTCAAAGGCAAATGAAATACTGAGAGCGTTCTACTAATACCTCCGTTAGCCATATTACAAATAAGGATACAACGGACGGTCACAATAACAGAAAACGCTGGCTGCTCACACAGACGGATCCGCCGTGGTAAAACCTCCCGCGTGTATAGGCAACCGCCTCTTCGTAGCGTCGTAGTGAAAAAGTCGGCCGTCTGTTTGCGCCCATATTTACAATATAACTGACAGAAATATTATGAATATTAGTACTGAATATTTCACCAACCCTTAAAGAATGAATGATATTTATGTTCCACGAATGCAACAATTCACTCACAAAACCATCGTCATTCACTATATTCATGCACTTCCAACATCTTAATATTACTGAGAGGTCCTTATACCACTGTTGCCGCCTGCCGGCGACTTTTCAAATTTGTAATTCTTACTCTAAGAATAAATAGTTTTTAAATAATGCGATTAAATTTGTTAGAACCATATAATGATTTTAGAAACAAGAATCCAATTTTAAGAATAAAATATACTTCGCACAAATCTATTTATTATTAATGCCAGTGAACATTTGTAATTGAAGAGAACATTTTATACTTAAATGAAAGCAAATAGCATTCAAAAATGAAAATATACGTGAATGAAGAATTCTCTTTTTCTATTCCTTATTATTGTTCCTAGCAGCAAATTCGTTATGAATATGTGTACATTTTTTCTCAGAACATAATAAATTAACGTATGGCATATTCATTATCTGTTCATTATATCATTCAATCAATCTTAAAATAGATAAAATATGTATTGATAAATAAAATGAATTTACTATTATGATTTGATTGACCATAAGACAAAAAATATACTGCGTTTAAAAATTAAAATTTACCATATCAGAAAAAGAGAAGTAAAACTAGAAAATTGTAATTGTAAAATAACATATAATATATAGATAATATTGAAGAAATCATCAACGGTGGATCTCGCTTGAAAGATATCGAAGCTACGCATTGCGTATGGAACACGTTATAAACTTCCAATCCCTTCGCGCTTGCACATCACTAAATGAGCCCACGGACGAGCAATGACCGAGGGGAGAATCAATCGTTCGCATACGCATGTCTGAGCACCTGGTCATACATGACAGCTATGAAACGCACATATACACATATTGAAGTCATTACTTCCCCGCGCTTGCGTCGCGAGAAACGGAACGTCGCGTAACGTCCGCATGTTTCAGTCATCGTTACTCTTCGCAGACAGCATGAGCAGTCGATCTCAACTTCCAGGCAGGATACACAATGTACGTTACGAGCACGACATATACTACGCCATACAGCTATGTCAGTGGATCCTGAAGTCGATCGGTATCTGGAACATAATTTACGGTCACTCGTCACAAAGCGAGAAGCTCCTTTCGTTAATGCTGATCTTCGTGAGTTTCTTCGGTCTGTGCTTCGTGCTTGTACCTGCCGGTTCGTTCTATCTATTCTACGACATGGACATTAAAAGTAAAATCAAGTTTTTTGGACCGGTTAGCTTTTGTCTAACTTCCGCGATCAAATATTGCTTCCTCGGAGCGCGTATCTCGACGATTGGAAGATGTGTCAAACACGTCGAGAGCGATTGGCGGATCGTGCGGTATCAGGATCATCGCAGAATGATGCTAAGGAACGTGCTGGTGGGCCGCAGAATAACAACGCTGTTTGTAATCTTTCTTTATGGTGGCGGCTTGTTTTATCACACGATCATGCCATTGTCTTCCGGAACGAAGACAAATGGCAGCTTCACAAGGCTGCTGGTTTATCCGGGATATGATCTCTATGTCGATCCTCAAGCAAGTCCCACTTACGAAGTCATCTTTGGCATACACTGCCTGTCCGCTGTGATACAGTATAGCGCTACGACAGCAGCGTGCAGTCTGGCTGCAAGCTTTGCGACGCACGCGTGCGGACAGGTGCAGATATTGGTAACACTTTTGGATGATCTAGTCAATGGGAAGAGGACTGAAGGTACCAATGTGGAAAAACGTTTGAGCTTAATAGCGAAGCATCACGTGCGTGTGCTGAGGTGAGACGGAGAAAGCGCCGAAATAGTTTAGATGACGCGTTTCTAGACTTATTTGGAGTAGATACATGGCGCGTTTCTAGATTTACGACTGACGTGGAAAAAATGTTACGTGAAATATGCTTACTGGAACTGGTGGCCTCAACCTTGATGATATGCTTGCTCGAGTACTTTTTCTTAATGGTAAGAAAATTACGATAGCAAACACGCATCACGATAATGTAATTATAGCTTTCCACGTATTACAAATTCTGTCGTACTTTTAATATAGCTCTTGATTTAATATTATAATAATTGAAGGGCTTGCTGTAATAATGTAACCGAATGTATGATATTGATAAAAATGGATGTCCTGTATTTGTTTCAAAGGTTAGGCTAATTAATATCATATCTGTTATGTTTATGTAGTGATTCGTATTTTTTTCTACCTCTCAGCAATGTAAGTATCTGATGCAGACAAATTTTATTTGTTTCATAATATTCCTTATTCACAATTTGCAAGCCGTAATAAACTTTTCGGACATGTCAAAACATGAAAGAGTTTTTGTAGCATATGCAAATAAATGTATTTTTAACGTTAGGATACGTTAGGGTTCAGACTATCAAGCCGAAACTTAAGCTGAACCTAGAGCCGCGGTAAACATTTGTTACGCCGCTCGGCAAACGCAATGAAAAATTAATCGAAATGTTCGCGGCTCGATGTTCGGCTCGAGTTTCGACTCGATAATCTGGACGCACCTTAGAGTTTACTGTTTTTACAAAATGTGAGTTAGTCTAGTGTTGCAGCGAGTACCATAACGAAACAGAAATAGTCTTTTTTTTCACTGATAAATTATTAAAATCTACTTAGTGTTGTATGTTTATTTTCTCAGGAATGGGAGAATAGCGACACCGTGGGCATCATGTCGTATGTTCTGTTACTTATAGCTTTAACGTTCAACATTCTGATATTTTGTTATATCGGCGAACTTCTCGTGGAAGAGGTATTTTTCACGGTATACTGCTGATAATTAAATTTTTTTTCAGAGTGACTTCAATCATCGAAAATTCATAGTATAATATATAAATCTTACTTTAAATGAATAGTAACAATTGTAATATTCAATTATTTCTATTTTTATTAGTTTGGTAAAATCGGTTCAGCCGCATATGAAGTCAATTGGTATGATTTACCCGGCCAAAAGGCTGTGAATCTTATTATGATTATGACGAAGTCTTATTATCCACCCAAGCTTACAGCTGGCAAGTTCTGTGATTTATCTCTCAATACTTTCAGCGCCGTGAGTGTCATAAATAACTATGTTATTTTTTAACTGTTATTGTTTAAGTAATTCTATATTCGTAATTCTATACTTTTTTTTTGTAAATTGATCGCTTCCATCTTGATCAATTCTATTCGTTCTTTTATAATTGTTATTATTACATTTTAATTCATGTTTCTAACGTTTATTTTTTCTAGGTACTTAAAACATCCGTAGTGTATTTAAATTTACTTCGAACAGTTACGCAATAAAACTTAAACATTCGTTATTATTGTTAGTGACAGCAAGTTTGTTATAGATATATTTTTTCTCAAAAAATGTTGTATAGAAATCAATAATAAATTGACATACGTCACGTTCATTAGCTGTCATTCAATTAATCTTAAAATAAATTAATAATTTAACTTACTATTAAATTAACTTACTCTATTACGATTTGATTGACCTTGAAACAAGAAATCTATTGTATTTAAAAATTAAAATTAGTATATTAAAATTACTATATAGAAAAAAGAAGTAAAACAAGAAAACTGCGATTATATTGTAAACTAATATATAAAATGCATACTTATATTATATGTAATGTATAAATGATATTTAAAAAGTCGCCAACGATGAATCTCGCTTGAAAAATATCGAAGCTATACGCATTGCGTGTGGAACTCGTTATGAACTTCCGATCCCTTCGCGCTTGCACATCACTGGACGAGTCCTCGGACGAGCAATGACCGGAGGGAGAGTCAATCGTTCGCATACGCATGGCTGAGCACCTGGTCATATACATATGACAGACATAAAACGCACATGCACGCGATACTGAAGTCACTTTCCCACGCTTGCGTCGCGAGAAACGGAACGTCGCGCAACATTCGCGTTTCAGTCATCGTTGCACTTCGCGGGCGACAGCATGCGCGATCGATCCCAACCCACAGGAAGGACGCTCAAGGTGTACAATGTACACCATAAGCACGACATACGCTACATAATGCAGCTGTGCCGCTGGGTGCTGAAACCGATCGGCATGTGGCACCCGATTTATGGTCATCCGTCGCAGAATGAAAAGTTCATCTCGATAGTATTGATTGTCATATGCTTCACCGCTCTGTGTTTCGTCCTGATACCTGCCGGATTTTATACTTTATTTTGCGAGAAGAACCTCAACATCAAAGTCAAGCTTTTCGGTCCAGTTGGCTTCTGCCTGACTAATACGATCAAATATTGTTACTTTGGTGCGCGCGCTGCCGCGTTCGGAAGATGTATTCGACATGTCGAGGACGATTGGCGGATCGTGCAACATCAAACTCGCGAGATAATGCTGAAGAAAGTGCTGATAGGACGCAGACTCACCACGCTGTGTGCGATTTTCCTTTATACCGGTGGATTGTCCTACCATATAATAATGCCGTTATCTTCCAGAAAGGAAATTAATGAGAACTACACGATTAGAATACACACTTATCCCGGTTACGATATGTTTTTCGATCCTGGAGCCAGCCCTGCTTATGAGATCGTGTTCTGCATTCATTGCCTATTCGCGATGATCACGTATCACATCACGACGGCAAGCTGTAGCTTGGCAGCGAGTTTTGTAACGCACGCGTGCGGGCAAATAGATATATTAATGCTGTTGTTGGACGATTTGGTTGAAGGAAAATGGAGCAAGGACACCACCGTGAAAAAACGTTTGAGCGTGATAGCGAAACGTCACACACGAATACTGAGGTAAGTGGAAAATGCGAGGAAAGCGTGCAGGTAGATACACATGGCGCGTGATTTTCTAGATTTTCGGATAGATACGTGACACGCTTCTAGATTTTCGACTAGCGTAGAGGAAGTGCTACGCGAAATATGTTTACTGGAACTGTTGACTTCCACCTTAACCATGTGTTTACTCGAATACTATTGCCTAACGGTAAAGAAAAAAATATCGACGTAATATATCGACATTACGACAATATAACCTTTCTTAAAGTTATGTGCAAAATTTAGTTTGCATAAAGTTTTGTTGAACTTTGTGATAATATATTTTACCTTCCCAGGAGTGGAAAAACAGTGATGCTATAGCCATCTTCACGTATTTTATCCTGTTGATATCTTTCACATTTAATGTTCTGATATTTTGTTACATCGGTGAGATCCTCATGGAACAGGTATTTTCATAATATTTGTAGAATAAGAAAATTTTTCACTCATCTTTTACTGTATTACATTAGTCGGTTTAATTCTGCAATACAAAAAATTGCAATAGAAAGAAGAAAAAAAATTTTAATTTCATTATTAATATCTATTTTTTAAAGAATGTTTAAAATGTGCTTTATTTAATTATTATGATTTTGTAAAAAAATCTCTCAACTGTAATGAAAAAAATGTACTAAATTTGGTAATTATTTACATTAGGATACTTTCTCAATGATATAGATTATCAAGGTCATGATCCTTCAACTAGTGACCTTCAACAAGTTTTACCGTTGCTCGTTATTCGATAAAAAGTTATTAATAGTCAAAGTTACTAATTATTTCCCTGCTTTACATCAAAATAACACAAATAACTCTAAGCAGGAAGAGTGGTATGGGGTGGATTAAGGCAGTATCCTCTTTTCACGTGAAAAGTCGGACGCCAGTTGATAGGGGAGAGGGGAGGTAGGGTGGAATTCGCCTCGCATAGGAAGTCGGACGTTCTTTGGCAGAGAGAGGTGGGGTGAAACTCGCTTCGCGTGGAAAGTCGTATTCCCTTAAGGGGATGCTGGAGTGACCAAATTATCACATTACAGTCGTACAGAAATTTTCGAATTAACTGAACGGAATAAAAAATCCTTTTACAGAATTAAAGTAGATGCAAAATTAAGAAGTGATGCAGTGGATTTTATACTAAAATCGAAAAATGTTAAAAAATTTTTTAACTTTTTTTCGATTTTAGTACGGTCCATTGCACCACCTCCTAATTTTACGTCTACTTTAATATCCTATAAAAGGATTTTTTATTCCATTCAGTCAATTCGAAGATTTTTGTACGATTGTAATGTGATAATTTGGTCACTCCATCCCTTTAATCGGTCCATCTCATACCTCTCTCTCTCTCTCTCTCTCTCTCTCTCTCTCTCTCTCTATCTATCTATCTATCTATCTATCTATCTATCTATCTATCTAGATTATCTGACTTTTCACGTAAAGCAGGGAAATAATTACTAACTTTGACTGCAAATAACTTTTTAACAAATAACGAGCGACGGCTAAAACTTGTTGAAGATCGCTGAGGGTCATGACTTTGATAATATATGTCAAGGTCATTGGAGGTCTCCTAATAGGTCTCTCCTAATGTAAATAATTACCCTAAATTTGAATAAATATTTGTTTAAATAGTAATAACTAAATATTTACTAAATGTAAACATATATTTATTTGGTACATAAACAATTAATTTGATTAAATTTTTTTAATGAATAAATATTTATTTACTGTAAATAAATGTTTAGTTAGCACCATTTAAACAAATATTTATTAAAATTAAAATATTTGCTAATGTTTCTTAGTATGCATATGGTGGATTATAAATAATAATAGATTTTATATAAGCTTGCACACATATTATAGAAAATACAAGTGCATTTATATTAATGTTTCGTATTTTCAGTATAGCAAAATTGGTGCCGCTGCCTATGAAACCAACTGGTACAATTTATCCGGGAATAAAGCTCTCGCACTCGTGCTGATCATTACAATGTCTCATTATCCGCCTAAACTTACAGCTGGCAAATTTATCGATTTGTCTATGAACACATTCGGTGCTGTGAGTTTCTCACACAATTATTATTATTAATGCTTAAGGATGTATTTGAGCTATTCCAAAAATAGTATCAAATTGATGAAACATTGGGAAACTCTTCCTTTGTTATCTGTAACATATTAAAAAAAATTTCAAATAGATTCACTAAACCGTTAGAGAGTAATTATTATTTTAATTATGATGATTATAAAAATTTAATAATAGTACTGGCCAATTAATAACTTATTTTAAATATTAAAAATATTATTAATAATATTTTTAATAATTATTATTTAATATATTTTTAATATTATTAATAATATTTTTAATACTGTGAAAATAAGTGATTAATTGGCCAGTATTAATATTAAAGTTCTATAAGAGAAGTTTTCTTACGGGAAACGCAACTTTGTCGAATGTAATTAGTAATAAAAGTATTGAAGAAATAGTACCAAAAAAATTTAATTTTTTTATATGTATAGATCCTAAATTACTGGAACTTTTTGCAAAATTAGATTAATTTTCACAACACGGTTTCAGAGAAATTATTATTCATAACAATTTGGCGGTATGTATTATATGTATGGCTCAATATGGCATATTCTGCCATATTCTGTATAATATATTTATATTGTTTAAATAATGTATACTTATCTTTTTTAATCATATTCCAATTACTTTTTCCGTTTTGCACTAGTAAATAATGTTTTGTTATAGAAAGTTGAAAAATGACAAATAAAGTTAATAAAATATTGAAAAATAACTTTTTAAAAATAAATATATTGTATTATCTACCATTTATATAAGTTATCACTAGATTTACTACATGTTTGTACTACGCGCAGTTATGCAAATATTTCGTCAACGATTGTATCTCAGATACATCCTTAAGTAATTGCCGAACTTGATTGTTAATTTACCTATATGTATACATATAGCTTTGGACAAAAGTATAAGGCACTTACAATTTTCTAGCATTTTACGAAAAGTTATATATCTTGGCGAAAAGAAATCGCAGAGGTTTCCGACCACGCATTTTAAAGTATAAGTATGGGGCTTTAAATCGATGTTTGACTCATTTGTCTATGATATTTTGTTCCTAAGTTACATAAAATTGAAAAATGATATCTTTGCAATATTTTTGTCTTATTTTAAAGCGTTACAATTCAGTGAAACATCAGTAAACAAAATTCAATATGAAAGTATCTGAAAGTAGACTTCCTAAGGCTTCAAAATGCTTTTTGAAAAAATTTGTACGATAATTTTTCGCAAAGATATCAAAAACCTCTCTGAGATTTCTTTTCGCCGAGATATATAACTTTTTGTAAAATGCGAGAAAATTGTAAGTGCCTTATACTTTTGTCCAAGGCTGTATATACTCTTTCTTATTTATGTATAATAATTCTGAGTCTTGTCACTTTCAGGTACTCAAATCATCAGTAGTATATTTAAATTTACTTCGTACGGTTGCCGAATAGAATTTATATTCCATGTGCTATAGCTCTTACTATTTAAAATTTGCGAGACAGATCTATTTTTATTATAGATATTGTACAGAGGAAATATTAATAAAATAATATATATACCATCGATTAAAATAATTCAGATATTACTAGATATTTATTTTGTTTGATATTATACAAAATATTTTTAAATTTAGATCAATATACAGGATTGGGAGTGTTGAAAAAAAATTTTTGCATTTTTGTTTCAATAATCGTTTTTCTGATTAGGGTTAGATAATTCACCAATTTTATTTGAGCCGTTGTAGTTTGTGTGTGTGTCAATATGAACGCATTAACTATTGAAAAAAACGTTTTTCATTAAGTGTCACTACATTGAAGCAAAAATTACGACAGCGAATTAGAAATTACGTATTAAATATGGATCTTGGCTAAAAAAGTTTTAAGCAAAAGTATACTTACAAGAGGACCTCGCGAAATGCCAAATTCTGATTTCATAAAACTTGGTATAATTTTAATGAAACTTTATACAGGTATAAATTATATTAATCTATAGATGAGTTAGAAAATATTAGTTATGTGGAAGGACAATTTTAAAGGGTGAAATCACTCTTTACAAGTAAAGCCCGTTTTCAGTTTTATTCCCCCTGTCATATCTAAAAAAAAACTATTCAAGATATCAAAAAATGTATTTTGTACAAAAGTTTTATAATAAAATAACTTGTATTTATCCCACGTCAAAAATATATTTAAAAAATAATTATTTTCAAATAAAATTTTTGAACCCTCTCTTTTTATTCGATGATTAATGCGTTCACATGATGACACTTATGAACTGGCTTGTACAATGATCAAATGAAATAGACAGGTCTCAAAATCCGACCATAATAAAAAAAAACGATCATCGAAACAGAAGAGGAAAAACATAATGGTTTACGTTCAACACAATCCCAGTAATAACCCTATAGTACTTCTACGTAGTAATCATCTTTGCAGGTGACAACGTACAACTGAAGCTATATATCTCTACCATATAATCGATTTTTCAAGCCCGTGCCAACCTCTCCTCCCTTTCTACCCTTTTCTCCTTCTTTTGTTCTCCCTAATATGTCGCTGAAAGTACTTATTATGGTCATGCGCAAATTTTCTACCATTCTACAATCGATGTGGTACCAGCCAGTCGCTCGCGCACCTTCAACACAGCAATATGGGCAAAATCCCGACATGGCCCAATGCAAATCACGAGAAAGATGTAATCGACATTCTCATATGGAATCGATGGTTATTGCGCGTTCTTGGGATCTGGCCACTGATATATCCGGACACCACGATGATCGAAAAGGTCCTAGCAACGTTCTCGTTTGCATTGTGTTGGATTGTACTCGGTTTATTCCTGGTACTTACGAGCATGTACACCTTTACGGACCGAAGTATCATGGGTGAGAAAATGAAGATGCTGGGCCCACTAGGTTACGTGTTCTTTTCTATGCTGAAGTACCTTTTCCTAGTGATACGTCATAAGAGTATTCGACGATGCGTTCAGATTCTCAGTACAGATTGGCGTATGGTTCAAGAAAAATATCATCGGGAAATCATGATGAGGGACGCGGAGAAGGGCCACTTACTGTCCAAGTTTTGTATAGTATTCATGTATTGTGGCGGCTTGTCTTACAATACAGTAATGCCATTCCTATCGCAAACATCTGACGCAAACGAACAGAATGTCACCGTCCGACCAATGGCTTATCTCGGCTTCGATATTGTTTTCGATTTGCAATTAATGCCAGTTTATGTGTTTGCCTTTTCTCTTCAATGTTTTATCGGTATTGTTATGTTCAACATCACCACGTCAGTGTGCTGCTTAGCAGCCATGTTCGTCGCTCACGCATGTGGTCAAATCGACATTGTGATTGCACGTGTGGAGAACCTTTTCAAGGGAGAACGCGATCATACCAAGTTCGAGAAATACATGGCGATTATCGTGCAGCATCACGTGAGAACATTAAGGTAAGTATTTTGTCTTGCACTACCTGCATTTTATTATCTGTAAAATTATTCACACGTTTCAATAATGTCTGCACGAGAATATCCTGCGAATTTTTTAAACAAAAGTTTAAGTATGCAAAATTAACATTACTCAAAATAACATTCGATAAAAGAATTATGTTTTCGTCCATTTTGTTAAAAACATTTGACGTATGCTCGCTCATAACTTTGTAGATTTTCAGCTGGCATTGAAGATACTTTGCGCGAGTTATGTCTAGTCGAAATAGTGGGAACGACATTGATAATGTGCTTGGTAGAATATTCCTTGATAACGGTAATGAAATCGATTACATACATTTCAAGTAATAATATATTCAAGTTATAATAATTACATTTAGTTAATATATTGTCTACACTGTTAAATCTATAGTGTCAAACTTAACTTAGTGTGAGTCGCCATTGCTCCTATTCAAACATATCGTTATTTTATATTAAAACAATGGTTATATTTGACACTATACAGTGTCAATTTGACACTATACAGTCAAATTGACACGATATAATGTCAAATTTAATTATCGTATTAGTAAAAAATAACGATATATTTAGTAGAAGCAGTGGCGACTCACATTAGGTTAAATTTGACACTACAGATGTAACAGTATAGTTTACATTTCCTAATAAAATATATGAAATCGATATTCCATTCGCAGGAATGGAACAATAGTGATGGTATAGCAATCTTCACGTACTTTTTTCTATTTATTTCATTTGTCTTCAACATCTTTATATTTTGTTACATCGGCGAATTATTAACGGAGCAGGTGCATATACATAAATTTTATATGTCGGACTAAATTAATTACCATGATTTCGCAGAATTTAATTTCGGCCGATTCTGTATGTATTTAAATAATATGCTCAACTGATTTGTATATGTAATCCGTAAATATACAAAATTGGATACACAGTGCAGCAAAGTCGGGAATACTACATATAAAATCGAATGGTATAATTTACCGGGAAAAGTCGCTCTTGATTTAATGCTGATGATTAATATGTCTGGACATCCGGTACAAATTACTGCTGGAAGATTATTAAGTCTCTCCTTTGCAAATTTTGGAAATGTAAGTACAATTCATTTTCATGTTAAAACAGAAACATTAAATTAAAAAAAATGAAAATGATTAAATCTAAATAAATTTATAATTTTAAGTAGATTTTAATACGTAATAGCTCATGTACTACTTTTGTAGGTTTTAAAAACATCGGTTGCATATTTAAACTTACTTCGAACTGCCATTCGGTAGACATACATAAAATGACATGCAATCATTTTGATATCCCCCGGTGCAAAAAAGAACCAATATTTTTAAGATAAAAAGGCATATGAAATAAATTATTTAATGCAAAAATGATATGCATAAAAAATTAATGTTAATTTTAAAATTCACAAGAAGTAAGATACATATTATAGATATTTTACCTGCATGTTTTCAAAAAATAAGATCATAATATAACCATTTATGTATATGTATATACTTTCCATATATACAAAACAACATCTTTAAAAATCTACTTATTATATTAAGCTATAATATTCAACTTTCCTGATTCCATAAATAACTCCATTTTAAATCATATTACATTTTTCATTTAAAAAAGGTTTAATTAATCACACACAACAGTAAAATACGCGGAAATAACACAATCAGTTTTATATGCTACAGAAAAACTCTTCGTGCAGGTAGAAATACAACTATGACAAAGTAATATTCCCCTCGACAAAATTGATTTTTCAAGTACACCTCCCCTTCCCTATCCATACTTTATCGAAAGCACCTGCGATTGTCATGCGCAATTTTTTTACTATCCCGCTATCGACAAAGCACATCAGTCTCCCTCGCGCCCTCGAAACGATAGTATGGCCAAACTTACCATCTCCTGGTCGAATGTAAATAGTGAAAGGGATATAATCAACGCATTAGTATGGAACCGATGGATACTACGAGTTCTTGGAATCTGGCCGTTGGTATATTCGAATACTACAATGATCGAGAAGATATTAGCGACGATATCATTCGCGTTATGCTGGTCCGCGCTCAGTTTTCTTCTAATTCCCATGGTTATTTTTACGTTATCAGAACGAACGACTATAAACGACAAAATCAAAATGCTAGGTCCGCTAAGCTATGTATTAATCTCGACGCTAAAATATTTTTTCCTGGTGATTCATCATAAGAGCATACGGCAATGCATTAACGTGCTAAGTACCGATTGGCGTGCAGTCCAGCAACAAGATTATCGAAAAATTATGATTAAAAACGTAGCAAAAAGCCATGTGTTATCCAAGTTTTGTATAATGTTCATGTACTGCGGAGGCTTGTGTTTTCATACCGTAATGCCGTTTCTGGCGCACACCACAAACGACGAGCAGAATATCACTGTTAAACCAATACCTTATCCCGGCTTCGATATTATTTTCGACTTGCATTTTACGCCGGCCTATGTATTTGTATTTTGCGCACAATGGTTCTCCGGTATCGTACTGTTTAACGTCACCACAGCAGTGTCTTGCTTGGCAGCCATGTTCGTAGCTCATGCTTGCGGTCAAATCGAGATCGTGATGGCTCGCGTAGAAAATTTTGTAAAAAATGCACAAAGCAGTCGCATGAAGCAACGTATGGCAATTATCGTGAAACACCACATGCAGTCATTGAGGTGAGTGATTGATGCACATCGTTAAGGAAAGAATAGTTTGTGTCAATTATATCCGATTATTTAAATTGAAAATCATAGGAATTGCAAATAAATAATATTTATGGAAGAAGGGAAAACAAAAAAATGTTTAACTTTTATATATATAAATATAGAAATATTTACTTTATAAATAGTAATTAAATTTAATTAATAATTAAACTCTCTCTTAAACGTTATTAACTATACTCAATAGTTCACCGCAGAAAGTAGAAAACAGAAATTAATTTATTAAATGAAATATATAAAATCTACATTAAAAGGTTTTGCAGATTTTCGATCAGTATCGATAGTATTTTACGCGAAATATGTCTGGTTGAAATAGTGGGAACAACGTTAACTATATGCCTGTTGGAATATTATTGCATCATGGTAACGTGTAAAAAATTTTTTAAATAATTGCGATGAAAAAAGTTGAAATAAATGATTCAACTCACACTTTGATATCAAATTTTTATCATTAAATATACGGATATTTGACATATTTTATACATGCATTATTTCTTATTTTTTAAAGAAATAAAATTTCAAGGTGCAAACATATATGTTTTTAATTTAATAAAGAAATAAAATTAATGATTTAATATTATTTCATAGGAATGGAATAACAATGACAGTATAGCGATTTTAACATATTTTTTTCTATTAATATCGTTTGTTTTCAACGTTTTCACGCTTTGCTACATTGGCGAACAATTAACAAATCAGGTGTTTATACTTAAATTTTTAATAATGAATTAAATTATATTAAATGTAAAAACATTTTTGAATATTACAATATACAGGGTGCATCTAAAATAACCCCAGTAATCATATAGTACTATTCCTAATAAAAAACTAATTGTAAGACGAAAAGTCCTCTATCATTTTGATATTTTCGTAATAGTTAACGAGATATTTATTTCTAAAGATTGCCGAATAAACGGATAAAATCGATGTATAAGACAATTTTAAGATGTCTTTCAGTGTCCTTTGTGAAATATTTTGAAGATGTTTCGTAAAGAACTCTTAAAGATATCTTAAAGTTGTCTTACACGTCGATTTTAGACATTTACTCATTGGGTAACTAAAAAAAAAATATTGCGAATATTGTGAAACGGTAGAGGACTTTTCGATTCAGTTTTTTATTAGGAATGTAGTACTGTAATATGATTAGCGGGCATTATTTCAGATACACTCTGTATATCATAAAAATTTATAATATATATCTCAAATAATAATAAAAATTTATGTGACATACACACAACGTATATATAAATTAACGTATATATAAATTAAATACTTAGTGCAGCAAAGTCGGATTTGCTTCATATAAAATCGAGTGGTACCATTTACCAGGAAAAATTGCACTCGACCTCACGTTAATAATCAGCATATCACATCATCCGATAAGAATTACTGCAGGAAAAATAATTAATCTTTCATTCTCAAGTTTTGGCTCTGTAAGTACAATTTGTCATCACTTCAAAAGTGAAAAAGCATAATAACAAAAATTTTTTTAAGCAAATATTTCATACATTAACAGGTACTGAAAACTTCGATTGCATATCTAAACATGCTCCGAACTTTCGTTTGATCCATGCGAGAGGATTTTTTAATCCTGCCTCGTATCAACGAATAAAATAATAATATTCAGTAATTCTTTTATTGAAAAAAATTTATAATTACGTTGAATGAATATATTTCAAAATAATAATGTATACGTGTTTGATACAATTAATTAAATGCACATATCAATACATTAAATAAACAAACTTAATCCGAATCAAAATTTTATAAAAATGTTTTACGCTTATCATTTAGCAAAGCAGCAATATGTTATTATCAATTGCAATATGTCATTAAAAATGTGATCGAAATATTTGTGATTTTCCATCAACTATGATGATGTTTGCAAAGATAATCTTCACTTATATATCATATATATTTTTAAATGCATCTCAATTTAAAACAAAATAGAAAAAATTTAATTTTTTAGTAATGACATCTACACGCCTGTTTTTTCAATGTACTTTTTATTTCATATTAACAATTAATCTTTACGTTTCTTGTGTTTCACTTTAATATATTTGAAATATTTGAAAAAAATACGACAGAGAACTTATCTTGAAATCGCATTTCTGCAAGAAGTAACCGATGTGAATCGGCGTTCAACTTAAAAAAAAAAAAAATGGTTAATACAGTGTATTTTTACCCGTTTGTACAGTTTGTTATTTCGTTTGTACCTCAAACGATAAGAAAATACCAGGAAGTTAGAAAACGGTCTACGCACGATCATAATATTATATTTTCAAATTTCGTTTAAGCAAGAAAATCGTTTGTACCTCAGTCGATTTCATTATAACTCAAACAAAATGTAGAGATACAGTGTTTTTCAATTTCAGCGTAATCCTTTCACGTTCGTCTCTTTTTTCCTCAATATTTCATCAGTATTGTTATATTCAACATCATTACGTCGGCACGCTGCTTAGCGGATGGCTCATCGTTCATGCGTATGGCCAGATCAACATTGTGATAGCACGCGTGGAAAATTTTTTCAAGAAAAAATGCAATCATACCAAGTTTGAGAAATGCATGGCGATTATCGTGCATCACGTGCGAACATTAAGATAAGTATCTTGTCTTGCTACCTGCATTTTAGTATCTGTAAAACTACCTGCACGTTTCAATAACGTCTGCGCGAGAAAGCTTGCGAATCTCTTTACCAAAAGTTTATTAAATATAAAAAATTAACATTATTCGAAGTGTTATCAAAATCTGTTAAAAGAATTGCGTTTTCGTCTATTTCGTTAAAAATATTTGACAAATGCCAGTTCATACCTTGTAGATCTTCAGTTAGCATCGATATGCTTTGCGCTGTTATATAGTTACGTCTATTCAAGATAATGAGAACGATGTTCATAATATGCTTGGTAGAAATTTCTTGATAACGGTAATTAAATATTTCTTTTTAATACTGCTTCCCGTATCAACCAATAAAATAAGGTTTATTAACCTTTTTATTGAAAAGATTTATGCATTACGCTAAATAAATATGTTCTAAGATAATAATATACATGCTGTTATCTTGTGTACCTATATCATATAAAATAATAATGTGTATCCATCTTAAATTATATCACATTTAATTTAAAAAATTAATCAATCACACATACAGTGAAAAACTACACGGAAATAGCACAAGCAATTTTACATGCTGCAGAAAATCCCTCCATTTAAGTAGTAATATAACTGTGACGAAGCAATATTCCTCCGACAAAATTGATTGTTCAAGCGCACGCAAGCTACTTTTCCCCTTTCCTATCCTGACAATGTTGAAAGTACCTACGATTGCCATGCGCAATTTTTTACCATCACGCTATCGACGAAGCACACCAGTCGCCTTCGCGCCATCGTGACGATAGTATGGCTAAGCTTAACATCCCCTGGTCGAATGTGAACAGTGAGAGAGACATAATCAATGTGCTAGTGTGGAATCGATGGATACTACGAATTCTTGGAATCTGGCCGTTGGTATATTCGAATACTACAATGATCGAGAAGATATTAGCGACGATATCATTCGCGTTATGTTGGTCCGCGCTCAGTTTTCTTTTGATTCCCATGATCATCGTTACGCTTTCGAAACACAGTGCCACAAGCGACAAAATTAAAGTATTAGGTCCGTTATGTTACGTGTTTGTCGTGACGTTAAAATATTTCTTCCTGGTCCTTCATCATAAGAGTATCCAGCAATGCATTCGCATACTGAGTATTGATTGGCGTACAATCCAGCAAGAGGATCATCGAAAAATCATGATTAAAAACGCAGCGAAAAGCCATGTGTTATCCAAGTTTAGTATAATATTCATGTATTGCGGAGGCTTGTGGTTTCATGTCGTGATGCCGTTTCTGCCGCATATTATCAACAAGCAGAATATCACTACCAAACCAATGCCTTTTGCCGGCTTCGACAACGTTTTCAACTTCCATTTAATGCCAGTTTATATGTTTGTTCTTTGCGCGCAATGGTTTTCCGGCATCGTATTGTTCAACGTCACCACGGCAGTGTGCTGCTTAGCAGCCATGTTCGTAGCTCACGCTTGCGGCCAAATCGAGATCGTAATGGATCGCGTAGAAAGTTTTATAAAAGGTGCACAAAGCAATCACATGAAGCAATGTATGGCAATTATTGTAAAACATCACGTGCAGTCATTGAGGTGAGTCTTGTTATATATCGTTACGGAAATAGTTATCTGCATCAGTAGATTCGATATATATTATTTAAATTAAAAATTTATATGAACACAGCATATGAATAAAGGATATTTACAAAAAAAGTAAAAATGTAAATTTTTTAAATTTTTATACAGATATATGAGAAATATTTATAAATGAAAATTAATGTAAATTTAATTTCTGTTAACTATACTCAATAACTACGTTCAGAAAAAAAAACTAATCAATTAACTTAGTAATTCTTATGATTGGTTCTTGCCTTTAGTTCTTTGTTGGATCTAAGTTTAGAAACCAATCATATTAACCTTAAAGTAAAAGAAAGTAAAAGAAATAAATAATGTATATATCAAATAAAATGTATATTATATATATATAAAATATCTACATTAAAGAGTTTTGCAGATTTTCAGTCGACATCGACAAGATTTTACGCGAGATAGGTTTGGTTGAAATAGTAGGAGCAACATTGATTATATGCTCACTGGAATATTACTGCATCACGGTAATACGTAAACAATTTTTAACTTAAGAAAAATGGTGTAAAAGTTCAAATATATTATATATCATGTATTTTATATTCAACTGTATATATTATATGTTCAACTTGCATTCTCGTATAGGTATTCAGTTCTTATCATTACATATAGATATTGAACGGTTTTTTATGAATATTAAAAATATTTTATACTTTAATAAACAAATCTCATTTATTAGAGAAATTAAATTTTATAGTGTAAACATATGTTTTTAATTCAATAAAAACGTTAAGAGTAAAATAAATGATTTAATATTATCTTATTCTCGCAGGAGTGGAATAACAACGATAGCATAGCTATTTTGACATATTTCTTTCTATTAATATCGTTTGTCTTCAACGTTTTCACGCTTTGCTACATTGGTGAACAGTTAACAAGTCAGGTGTTTATACTTAGATTTTTAATAATGAACTAAATTATACTAAATTTAAAATATTTGGATATTGCTATATATAAAAATTTGCGTGACGTATATATAAATAATGTACATATCTAAATTAAAAATACATATGTACATATATAGGATGTCCCACAATTTTTGGTCATGCGCTTTTGTGTAAAGAGGGGACTAAACTGAGTTGAAAAGTCCTCTACCATTTAGCAAATTTTCGCAATAGTTAACGAGATACTAATTACTAAAGATCGCTGAATATTGATTTTCAATAATTTTTTACTCAAATACTGTCAACTTTACAGAAAAACAGCAAGAGACAAAAATTGCTTACTTTTTTCTCATAAAGTTCTAAGAATTTTTTCAGAATTTTTTAATACTGTATTTTGTCATGTTAGTAAAAATAATTGCCAATAAGAAAGTACAGTACTAAAAAATTAATAAAAAATTTTGAAAAAATTCTTAGAGCTTTTTGAGAAAAAAAATAAACAATTTTGTCTCTTGCTGTTTTTCTATAAAGTTGATAGTATTTGAGTAAAAAATTATTGAAGACCTATATATTTTTTTTCGGCAATTTTTAGTAATTAACATCTCGTTAACCATTGCGAAAATTGCAAAATGATAGAGGACCTTTCGACTCAGTTTAGTCCACTCTATCTACACAAAGGCGATTGACCAAAAATTGCAGGACACCCTGTATAATATGTACATAATAATATACATATATAAATTAAAAATAAATTTAGTGCAGTAAAATTGGATATACTTCGTATGAAATCGAGTGGTACCATTTACCAGGAAAAATTGCACTCGATCTTACGTTAATAATCAGCATATCGCATCATCCTGTAAAAATTAGTGCAGGAAAAATAGTTAGTCTTTCGTTCTCGAGTTTCGGTTCCGTAAGTACAATTCATTATCACTTAGAAGACGAAAAGGCATAATAATAAAAAAATTTTTTTAAATCACATATTTATTACATTAACAGGTTCTAAAAACTTCAATTGCGTATCTAAACTTGCTTCAAAAATTCATTTGATATATACGAGATAATCTTTATAATTTTGCCCCTGACAGAAATAATTAGTCGAATTAATATTGATCGATGGCATTGGACTATCGACGTCGATTCGACGAATTATTTTTTGCTGAGATTTTGTATCAACAAAATAATAATTCAGTAAAGTCTTTTTATTGAAAAAAGATTTATAAATAATTGTGAATGGTTTATGAATACACTGAATGAATATACTCCTAGATAATACTGTACACGTGTTTGATAAAATCCATTAAATGCACGTATCAAAACATTCAATAACAAATTTATCCTGAATCAAAATTTTAGATTTTAGAAATAGAAATGTTTTACGTTTATTATTTAGCTAAACTGCATCAATTGTAATATATTATTCAAAATGCAATTACCATATTTACCATAGTTTTTCTTTAATAATATTTTTCCATCAATTATGAGAATTTTTTATGTAAATACGATCTTTATTTATATTATATTTCTAAATGCTCCTAAAAAAAAGGATAACATTCTTTAATAATTTCTACATATCTAATAACTTTTTCCAATGCACACATTCTTATTTTATATTAATTAATCCTTATTTCGTACTTCACTCCAATCTCGCATTTTCAATATCCAAAGAAATGAAGTACGATCGAGAGGAACTTATCTTGAAATCGCTTTATACCGCAAGAAGTAATGTATTTTTATGGCAATGTTAGCGTTCTGAACAAAAACGTTTTACACATTGCTAAAATCGCGCACAGACTATACGCAGTAGTCTATACGCAGAGAAAAGGATGTCTACAATTCGAGCGCAAGCGCATGTCCAACGACCTTGCAATCAATGCCGCGCGCTGTCCACCTCGTGCAGTCTTTAACAGCCGCTGTGACCGCAAACATGTCAAGTACACGGAATGAGAAGGATCCCAACTATCAGCAAGACATTCAATATATCTTCAAGCTGAACAATTGGATTCTGGGCTCGATTGGCATATGGCCAGTCTCGATTCGAGGCATCGGACGACACGCGTCCAAGATCGCGATCGCGCTCGGTAATCTCGCGTTAAGTTTCGCTATGGTGCCCTGTGCCTTGCACATCGTATACGATGAGAAGGATATCATCATGAGATTGAAGCTATGCGGCCTGCTAGCATTCTGCCTCACTGCGATGACAAAATATTGCATCCTTGCCATACGTCGCCCTAAGATACTCCGCTGCATCGAATATGTAAAGAATGATTGGTGGCAGGTCGGTATTATTAGTACTTAACAGATGTGCTAATCATCTCGAAGTACCGAGAATAGTTTGAATAAAAAAATGCATGAGTTAGTGTGACCTTAGTTCTAAAATTTGCTCTTTTAATACGATTTTTATTTCCATTTAGAAAGTGTATCTTGCAAAATTGTAATGTAATTTTTAAAATATTTAAAATATTCAGTACACACACACACACACACACAGACAAATAGACAGTTTAATTCAATTTTTTTCTGTCTATATTGTAGCTATAACTTCGCTTTAAAGATAAAAAAACAGATAATATAATAGCTAGATAATTAAATTGATAAATAGTGGATCGGTTTTACCAACGACAATTGCTTAATGGGGATCCAATCACATTTGCTGTTTAGTAGAATTGACCAATTCTACTAAACAGCAAATGCGATTGGTCAGTTAAACGCCCATTAAATAATTGACGTTGGTGAATCCGACCCAATGATCTCTTATTTATCTAGGTACATAAAAATTAGTGATAATATTGTGACAGGTAACGTTCAGGTCCGACCGGGAATTGATGCTGAAGTACGCAAATATCGGTCGCAATCTAACGATAATCGGCGCATCTTTTATGTATACTGCCGGCGTTATTTATTACGGGATTCTGATCCCATTCTTTTCCGAGACCAGAATCAACAATCAAACCATCAGACCACTCGTTTATCCAACTTACAGTGAATTTTACCAATCCCAAATTAGTCCTACATACGAAATTGTATACGTGGCTCACTGTATGTGCGGATATACAATATATTCGATAACAGCTGGTGCGTGCGGATTGGCTGCTTTGTTTGTCACTCATGCGTGTGGCCAAATTCAAGTGATAATGTCGCGATTGGAAAATCTCTTAAACGACGAAAACCCAAACATTCATCAACGAATCGCTATCATAGTGAAGGATCACGTCCGCATAGTAAGGTAATCTTAGAATATCCATTTCTCACTGAGAGAAAAATGCTTGTTATTTGTAACTATAACTACATATTACTATAACTATGATTATTATTGTTATAATATTAGTAATAGTAACCATATATATAGTTCTAGCAACAAATGTATGTAATGTGTGACTATAAGATTATAATAATTCGATTTCATTTTTATGGTAATTTTAATTCTTTACATGGTGTTAATAACTATCATTATACTTGTTTTAGGTTGCCAACTATATATATTTATTAGAACTATACATATGAATATTATTACTAATATTATAACAGTAACAATCATAATTATAGTAATATGTAATTGTAGTTGCAAATACTAAACATTTTTCTCTCAGTGCTTAAGAACTCAAGACAGTTCAGTAATACAAAGAAATTAAAAAATATAGCTAAAACTTTTTAATGGTTTGCAGTTTATATTGTAACTGAAAATGTTCAATAACAAGTTATTAAGACTTTATTATATAATGTTAACTTAATTAGCATAATTAATTTGGCTCAGAAATAATGCTACGTATTCTTTTCATCATGCCTAATTTATAATTGTTAATTTATATACATATATATAAAACTAAAAAATAAACATATAATAATAAAAATATAGATATAATAACAATAAAATATATACATTAATAAAAAAATATAATTGCATAATGCTGTATCTCGTTCATATGACTTGTTCAACTATTTTCATTTCGTTGTATAAAGGATGTAATAGAGAATGCAACAGGTGGTCTCAACGAACATCTAATACGTTTCAGTAAATGGTGCTGATACATATCAAAGAATCGACTATAAGCATACGTTGTTGTATATCAGCCTATAATATACATACTGCGTACTTAGACTGCACTGCAGTTAAGTGCACAATTATATTTGAGTAGGAATGTTCGGAGTAATACATTCAAGTTTCCTCATGCAAGTTAAAATGACTTATTGCAGGTTTTCAACCGTGGTAGAGGAAGTTTTACAAGAAGTATGTTTAGTGGAGTTTACTAGTTCTGTATGCACAATATGTCTACTTGAATACTACTGTATAGTGGTGCGCTAATATGTACTGTATATTTAAAACAACAGATAAAAGATAACTAGTAGCGCGAGAAAATTATATTTACTATTTACGATTTAATAGGACTGGAAAGATGACAATAAGCTTAGCTTAGCAACTTATTTTTTACTCTTTATTTCGTTCTGCTTCAATATATACATATTGTGTTATATTGGCGAGCTTCTCATGGAAAAGGTGCAGCTATGTTTTCAGATTTTAAAGTTAATCACTGATCATAATCAAATAATCGTTTGCGACCGATGTTGCAGAGCATTGAAATTGGATCAATGTGTTATATGATCAATTGGTATCAATTATCGCCAAGATCTGTTCGCAGTCTTATACTCATAATCGCTATGTCCAGCCATCCTATAAAAATTACAGCTGGTAGAATGGCAGATCTGTCGTTAACGACTTTTGGAAATGTGAGACATTACATATATTCTACTTCTAGCTTATTATTTCCTATTTCTTCTTCAGTTCTAAAACAAAATTCGCATTTATTAGAGGAAAAAAAGCATTTTTTAATAGGCAATTATATTGATAATAAGAATTTTACTGGACCGTACATTTAAAAATTCAACAATAAGAAATAGAGGTAATGGTCGTACGGTCATAGCTAGACCTTTAATGCTTAAATAATTCAATCTGAATTAATATATATACTATATATGTACTTACATATATACCATATTTGTAATCATTCGAATTGCGCGCCGAATTGATTTTCCGGACTTATAAACGTAATTTATAAACTACTGTAGTAATATCGCGAATTAAATTGACAAACAATTGTTAATAATTTGATGCTCAATCAGGCACCAATAAAAAATTAATTTGTTATAAGTCTTTTTGTAACATGCTGCAAAAGGTACGATTTAGGGAACCAGTCGCCTAAATCGTACCTATAGATATTTTTTATCATATTTCCTTTGAAAAAATTTATGAATGAAAACAATTAAAAGTATAAGATTAATAAAAGAAATCATTAAAAAATACCTAATATTTAATTAATACCTAATTTTAATCATTTATTGAAGAAAATCAAATATTTTATAATTATTAAATAACAATAATAAAAAAACAAATGACACTAAAATAAAATTACCTTAAATATATTTTTGCACTTGACATTTATATTGATATCAATTATTAGTTTTATTATTGTCAGTTATCAGTCTTATCTTTTGATGGTATGATTTAGGAAACTTGATGGATTTTGTAAAAATATCGATTTAATCTTTACAATAGTTGCAAATATGTATATACAGTGAATGTAAATACTCTACAATAAATCTTCTTTTATAAAAATACAAAAATTTATAATAAAATTGGATGATCGCGTTATCAGCTACATAAGTTGATTAAAAATTAATATCAGATGTACCTGATTTTTTAAAACGCCGCTAACATCCATAAAACAAGACGTAGGCTATTATATTTTTGTCTATATTACTTATTTTTCATATATTTTATATTATTGGTACTAAATATTGCCTACGTTAATTAATAATATAAAATATTGATGAGATACGATTTAGGCGACCAGTGCGCATTCGGCAATTCTCCCCTACATATAGTAATTCAGATTGAATTATTTAAGCATTAAAGATCTATCTCTGTTATGGCCATTACTTCTATTTCTTATTGTTGAATTATATTAATAACTAACAGGTTTTGTATGAACAATTAATGTATATAGTTAAATTATGTACATTATAATAAACAAATTATTTTACAGTTATTGCAGCTAAAGCTAAATATGGTGATGAGAATTTATCAGTTATCACATTTAACTTTTTGTAGCAATAAATATAAAATAGTTTATTCAACTATATAAACACTAATTCTATATACAAAATCTGTATATTTGTCACTTATATAGTTGTCACCACTATGTTTTTTCTGAGTGCAACAATTCTACCAAAAAAAATTAATATTGAAGAATTATTTAATGATACTCTATCAAATCTAACAATAATTTAATTCTTCGAAATTATAAAAAGATAAATTAAAAAATATCATTTTAATATAATTTTTTAGGTACTGAAAACGAGCGTGGCGTATCTGAGCTTCCTACGGACATTAGTCATGTAAATATGATTGCAATTATATAAAATATATTAAGAAACGTATTTAATTTCATCTAGTTAATCTGTAGAACGTCGAATCTTAATATATACATATATATATAATTATTTATAATATTATTTAAAATAATAATATATCAATATAACATATCTACATTAATCACATTCCTTCCACGTTAACCATATTGTTGAGTCATCTACACACAAACAATTTATAATCTCATTTTTTATTTTTTTAATTTATACTAACAGTTCAAATTTAACAATTAAATAAAGCAGAAAATTAAACTATGAACAGATGTCCCGATTTTATTAAACCTGATTTCTTAAATAACGAATTAAAATCGATTAGAAAAATTCAAATAGAACGGCAAAATTGCAGCTTCCTTGATTTGGAATTGACATCATTTTAGATATAAAATGTGTTTTGTACGATCACATCCCGATTAATAGTGTGTACACGAACTGTCAGACTTATCGACTATCAGCTAACATTGCAAAAAGGTGTCTGTAATGTCAGCGCAAGCGCACGTTTCCCAACCTTGCAATCAATGCCGCGCGTCCGTCTAGTCTACTCTTCTTACAGTCTCTAGCAGAATCTGTCATCGCAAACATGTCCAATATATGCGATAAGTCCGCAAGATCACGTAACTCCAATTATCAACAAGACATTCGATATGTTTTCAAGTTGAATAACTGGATTATGGGGTCGCTCGGTATTTGGCCAATCACGATACGAGGCATTGGAAAACACATGTCGAAGATTGTAATCGTGATCTTTAATTTCGCGTTGAGCTTCGCGATAGTGCCTTGCGCTCTGCATATCATTTATGACCAAAAGGATCTCGACGTAAGGCTACGCCTAAGCGGTCTTCTAGCCTTCTGTCTCACTGTAATGGCAAAATACTGCATCTTCGTGATACATCGTCCTAAGATATATCGTTGCATCGAGTACGTGAAGAACGATTGGTGGCAGGTCGGTGTTGCTAATAACATATCGTGTTAATGTGGAGTTTGTTACAAGCTGGTACTAAAAATCTTATTTAAATAAAAAAAGAGTAGAAACACACGATTAAAGTGATCTTGATTTTAAATTAATTCGATCTTGTGATCTTTTATCGTTGTTTGAAAAGTACATATATTTTGTGCATTAGAACATAATAATATATTTGTATATAAATATATTTAATATAATAATATAAATCAAAATTTAATAATAATTAGCCTAATAAGCCTATTTGAGCCAAAACAACGTTTAATATACATGTAATTGTTCAATTATTTAATTTTTAATTTACACAGTAAATATCTTGTGTTTGGCTCAAATAGGCTTATTAGGTTAATTATTATTAAGTTTTATTCTTCTGAGCCTTGAATATTACTTATATATAAATCAAAATGTACGATTAATTAATCTTTTCTCCGCGTTGCACAGCTAAAACTTTAATTTAAAGAAAAATTACACTGCTAAACTGGTAAACGCTGATCTTTATCTCGGTAAATAAAAGTTATTAGCAACACTGTGACAGGTGACATACAAGTCCGATCGCGAACTGATGCTGAAGTATGCTACCACCGGTCGCAATCTGACGATAATCGGCGTGTGTTTCATGTACACTGCTGGCATCATTTATCACTTGATTCTGCCGTTCTGTGTTGAGCACAAAATCAACAATCAAACCTTCAGACCGCTCGTGTATCCGACCTATAGTAAATTTAGTCAATCACAAATTAGTCCTATATACGAAATCGTGTATGTGGCTCATTGCATGTGCGGATATACTATATATTCGTTAACAGCTGGTGCGTGCGGATTGGCTGCTTTGTTTGTCACTCATGCGTGTGGCCAAATCCAAGTGATCATGTCGCGATTGGAAAATCTTTTAAACGACGAAAACCCAAATGTTCATCAACGAATCGCTATCATTGTGAAGGATCACGTCCGCATAGTAAGGTACTACCTCAGAATATCAACTTCTCACTGAGAGAAAAATGCTTGGTATTGTACCTATAATTACATATTACTATAATTATGATTATTATTGTTATAATAACAACCGCATATGTATAGTTCTAGCAACAAATGTTTATAAGGTAAACGTCCCAATGGTGAAACGCGTTCTAGTGTATGAACGATGCAATAAGTATTTATAATTATTAAGTTCTCTATACATACTATAAGTATAAGTTACAAAATAAATTAATTTTGTCTTTTGTCCCATCCTCGTTACCACCAAAAAAAACTTCATAGAAGGTATTCACATTTTGTTAGACATCTGTTACCCGTTTCCGTTTATTTTTTCGGCCATCAGAAGGGGGGAGATTAAATTTCATTTTTATAATACTAATAATTCCATTACTAACAAACAGAAGATAAAAAACAAATATTTCACGGTACTGTATGTAAGATCCGTTTCTGAAAGTTTTGTGCCGGTGGCGTCAACGATTAATTTAAAGGCAGCCTTCTCCATTTCTAAGACCTTAAATAAGCTTATAAAAGTAGTCAAAGAACGCTTAGATCCTTTATCAAACCAAGATGTGATATATAAAATTTCATGTCTAGATTGTAATACAAGTTACGTCGGTCAAACAAAGAGATGCTTACATACGAGAGTTCATGAGCACTCTTCTGAAATTAATAAAAAAATGGGATCTTTTTCTGTTATTTCAGACCATGTTATTAAATTTAATCATAATTTTGATTGGAAGGAAGTTAAAATTTTGGATACAGAACTATTTTATAATAAATGGTCAATATAAGAAATAGTTTATATAAAAAGACAATCTCAAGGTTTAAATAAACAAACTGTTACGGAATCTTTATTGGACATCTTCCTATATTCCAGTCGCTATATCCTTCCTAATGACTTTGTGTATACCTCCTCCTTTCACACTTTCCATTAGCATCTTGTTCTCTCTTGCTTGAAATAGTCATATCAGATCAGTCGTACCATAATAAATTTTTCTTTCCTAAAGAGCTGAATTTTTTTAGTCGAGATAACTCAATATACTGTTTTCGAATTTTATTTTTTAAATAAAAATTTGCAATGAATTTTTTTTATCAATTTTTCAGTACCATTTATTTTCTATTATTTATTTTTTAATTTTTATTTTTACAATTGTTTCTATAGAATTTAGAATTTTAATTTTTAATACAACCTTTTATCTTGCGACATATGTAAGTAATAATACATTATTTTGTTTAAATTAATTTCATTAGTCCTCATTATTATGTTTTTTAGACTAAACTTTATAGTTGGCTTAATTATCAGTCATTTTTGTACTACAAAGTCTGTACTACGCTTTTTCCTGTTGACTCTACTGTAAGACAATCGTTGACTACTACCAAGCGTTTTAATAATGTATCTGGAATGTATTTCACAGTCATAGCGATAAATTTAGTTAATACATTTTTACAATTTTTCTCATAAATTTTATAGTAGTATGATGGAAATTGTCTTAAACTCTATCAAGCGCGTTGGAGTGAGTAAGAGCTATGGTAGCAGCATATTGGAACATGTTGGAGCATGCCGCGCGAACCTACAGATATCTTGATAAATTGCCTACTTCAAGCTTTGTAAATTGAAACTATATCATATAGGGGAAACTGGGGCTAAGTGAGTATTTTTTTTTCAATTGCCACTTTCAATAACAAAATAAATGATTTTAGTCAAATGATTATTAACGTTTTATAGAGTGATTATAAGACTACAAGATGGCAATAAAAAGTTTTGGTATTTGAAACTTCATTTCATTCATACATATACATAAAAAATGATATAATTCGGAAAATGAAATTTCAAAAATTATTTTTGAATATCGAAAACATGTTTGACTATCTAACAACGTGGGACCTAAACTAATCAAACTTGGTAAAAAAGACATATGAGATGCCATATCTACAATATAAATTAGGAACTCATAAGATATATTTTTACCACTCAAAATTCAAATGCCAGCTTAGCCCTGTCTATCCTATTTTATTTGAATTAATATGTAGTAACCATTGGCCAAGCGTTGTTGTGTAAATAGAGCGAACTAAACTGAATCGAAAAGTTTTTTTATCATTTTGTAATTTTCGCAATAGTTAACAAGATATTAATCACTAAAAATCGCTGAATATTGGTCTTCAATAATTTTTTACTCAACTTTATAGAAAAATAGCGAGACAAAAATTGCTTATTTCTTTCTCATAAAGTTTTGAGATCTTTTTCAGAATTTTTTAATACCGTATTTTTTATGTTGGTAAAAATAGTTGCCAATAAGAAAATGCAATACTAAAAGTTGATAAAAAAATCTGAAAAAATTCTTAGAGCTCTATAAGAAGAAAATAAATAATTTTTGCCTCTTGTCGTTTTTTTTTTGCAAAGTTGATAGTATTTGAGTAAAAAATTATTGAAGACCAATATATTCGGCAATTTTTAATAATTAATATCTCATTAACTATTGCAAAAATTGCAAATCGTAGAGGACTTTTCGACTCAGTTTAATCCGCTCTATCTACACAAAAGCGTTTGGCCAAAAATTGTAGGACACCCTGTATATTGAAAACATTAATAAGTGGATGTATTCTTAATATTGTTCAACCACTGTGAATCATAGTTAGCAATCTAAAATGACTATCATTATAGTTATTACAACCATAAAAAGGATTGAAATTGCCATAAAAATAATTCAAATTTTTTTAAACATATCCCAAAAAAATGACTATAAGATTATAGTAATTAGAATTATTTTTATGGTTATAATAATAACTGTAAATATAGTCATTTTAGGCTGCCAACTATATACATTTGTTGCTCGAACTATACATATGATTATTATTACTAATATTGTTATGCCCGCGACGTGCCGGCACGCATGCAAAGCGAATGGAGTCGAGTAACCGGCGGAATGTGGATGAATTGAAGAGCACGTCGCCAGGGAGCTTGGCAGAGAGATCAGCTGTTTTTGTATCTCTTGACAGATTAGGATTGAACTGTTACTATATCTGAACGTGTCTTTCCCACCTCTGCGCTCATGTAACATGCGTTGTTACGAAGAATAAAGAAAAATTTCTTTTTAAACGTGTGTTCCTTTATTTTGCAGCTCGGGAGGGTGATAACGTGTCGCGCGGGCGCAACAATATTATAATAATCATAATTATAGTAATATGTAATTATAGTTACAAATACTAAACATATTTCTTTCAGTGCTTAAGAACTCAGGACAGTTCAGTAATACAAAGAAATTAAAAAATTTAGCTAAAAATTGATAATGGTTTGTAGTTTATATTGTAACATAAAATGTTTAATAACAAGTTATTAATAAATTAACACAAGTTATTAAGACTTTCTTGTATAACGTTAACTTAATTAGCGTAATTAATTTGGCTCAAAAATAATGTTACGTATTCATTTCATCATGCCTAATTTAATTGTTGACTTAAAAAATAGTATAACTGCATAAAGTTGCATTTCGTTCATACGACTTGTCCAACTATTTTTATTCGTATATAAATGATGTAATAGAGAATGCAACAGGTAGTCTCAACGAATATCCAAGTTTCAGTAAATGGTACTGATACATATCAAAGAATCGACTATAAGCATACGTTGTTGTATAACAGCCTACAACTGCGTACTTGCATATTTATACACTACTACATTTATACTATACTGCACTGCAGTTAAGTGCACAGTTATACATATTTGAGTAGGAATGTTCGGAGTAATACATTCAAGTTTCCTCATACAAGTTAAGACGACTTACCTATTGCAGATTTTCAGCCGTGATAGAGGAAGTTTTACATGAAGTATGTTTAGTAGAGTTCACTAGTTCTGTATGCATAATATGTCTACTTGAATACTACTGTATAGTGGTGCGCTAATATGTACTGTATATTTGAAACAACAAATAAAAGATAACGAGTAACGCGAGAAAATTATATTTACTATTTACAATTTAATAGGACTGGAAAGACGACAACAAAATTAGTTTAGCAACTTATTTCTTGCTCTTCATTTCATTCTGCTTCAATGTATACATATTGTGCTACATTGGCCAGCTTCTCATGGAAAAGGTACAGCTATGTCTTTCAGATTTTGAAGCTTATCACTGATCAAATGATCATTTGCGACCGATGTTGCAGAGCATTGAAATTGGATCAATGTGTTATATGATCAATTGGTATCAATTATCGTCAAGATATGTTCGCAGTCTTATACTCATAATCGCTATGTCCAGCCATCCTATAAAACTTACAGCTGGTAGAACGGCAGATCTATCATTAACGATTTTTGGAAATGTGAGGCATTACATACATTCTACTTCTAGCTTACTATTTTCTGTATTTCTTCTTCAGTATTAAAGCAAAATTCGCACTCATTAGAGGAAAAAAAAAACATTTTTTAATAGGCAATTATATTTACAACTATACAAGTTTTATATGTACAATTAATATACATCGTAAATATGATAAATTACGTACAATAATAAATGAATTACTTTATAGTTATTGCAGCTAAAGCTAAATGGTTATGAGACTTTAACAGTTCTCACATCTAACTTTTGTTGCAATAACTATAAAATAGTTTATTCAACTATACACATGCATATACTAATTCTACATACATAACTTGTATATTTATCACTTATATAGTTGTCACCACTATGTTCTTTTTATCAGTACAAAAATTCTACCGAAAAAAATCAATAGTTTAAGAATTATTTAATGATAACAAATCTAACAATAATTTAATTCTTCAAAATTATAAAAAGCTAAATTACGGCTAAAAAAACATCATTTCAATATAATTTTTTTTAGGTACTGAAAACGAGCGTGGCGTATCTGAGCTTCCTACGGACATTAGCTATGTAAATATGATTGCAATTACATAAAATATATTAAGAAACGTATTTAATTTCATCTAGTTAATCTGTAGAACATAGAATCTTAATATATGTATATAATAATATTATTTAGAATATTATATCAATATCAGATATCTATATAAGTCACATTCTTTTCATGTTAACCATATTGTAGAGTCACCCACGCACAAACAATTTATAATCTCATTTTTTATTTTTTTAATTCATTCTAACAGTTTAACTTTAACAATTAAATAAACAGAAAATGTTAAACTATGAACAGATGTCCCAATTTTACAAACCAGATTCCTGATATAACGAATTAAAATCGATTAAAAAAATTCAAATAGAATGGAAATACTGCAGTCTCTTTGATTTGGAATCGACATCATTTCAGATATAAAATGTGCTTTGTACGATCACTTCACGATTAACAATGTGCACATGAACTATCAGACTTATTGAATACCAGCTAACATTGTAAAGAAGTGTGCAATGTATCAGCGCAAGCGCACGTCTCGCAACCTTGCAATCAATGCCGCGCGTCCGTTTAGTCTACTCTTCTTGCAGTCTTTGGCAGAACTTGTCACCATAAACATGTCCAGTATACACGATAAGTCCGCGAGATCACGCAACTCCAATTATCAGCAAGACATCCGATACGTTTTTAAGTTGAACAACTGGATTATGGGGTCACTCGGTATTTGGCCAATTGCGATACGAGGTATTGGAAAACACATGTCGAAGATTGTAATCG
>NW_017257504.1:91418-93238 GCF_001594055.1 Mycetomoellerius zeteki
TACGTGAAGAACGATTGGTGGCAGGTCGGTGTTGCTAATAACATATCGTGTTAATGTGGAGTTTGTTACAAGCTGGTACTAAAAATCTTATTTAAGTAAAAAAAGATTAGAAACACACGTTTAAAGTGATCTTGATTTTAAATTAATTCGATCTTGTGATCTTATTATCGTTATTTTAAAAGTACATATATTTTGTGCATTAGAACATATATCTGTATATAAATATATTTAATATAATATAAATCAAAATATACGATTAATTAATCTTTTCTCCGCATCGCACAGCTAAAACTTTAATTTAAAGAAAAATTACACTGCAAAACTGGTAAACGCTGATCTTTCATTTATCTCGGTAAATAAAAGTTATTAGCAATACTGTGACAGGTGACATACAAGTCCGATCGCGAACTGATGCTGAAGTATGCTACTACCGGTCGCAATCTGACGATAATCGGCGTGTGTTTCATGTACACTGCTGGCATCATTTATCACTTGATTCTACCGTTCTGTGTTGAACACAAAATTGACAATCAAACTATCAAACCGTTCGTATATCCGACCTATAGTAAATTTAGTCAATCACAAATTAGTCCAATATACGAAATCGTGTATGTGGCTCATTGCATGTGCGGATATACTGTATACGCAGTGACAGTTGGTGCCTGCGGATTGGCCGCTTTGTTCGTTACTCATGCGTGTGGCCAAATCCAAATACTTATGTCGCGACTAGAAGATCTATTGGCTGGTAAAAGATTCAAACGAAGCCCGAACAACGTTCATTATCAAATCGCTGCCATCGTAAGAAATCACGTAAAAATAATAAAGTAAGATATATAACAATCCATGTAAAAAAACAATTTACTTAAAATTGCGCAATAATTTATCGATATTAAAAATTAAAAATTGCTGTTAAACATATAATAATTTTCATCTCAATTTATAAATAAAAATTTTTTAATTCAGAACACATTTATTCTACAATTCGATAAGCAGTAGTTGCTAAACATAGTAAAAGAAAAATTTTTCTAGTTTAATTTGTGATACTGATGTTAATATTACTACATAAGCTCATATAATTTATTTATTATCGTTCCACTGTATTATATGTGAATATGATGAGATATGCAACAGTTAAGAGCTCAATTAATCTCCAATTCATTTCAGTATGCAGTACCTTTGCGTGTCAGACAATACGCAGATAATAAACATACGCTATTATATGTACTTTGTACATATATCAGCTAATTATATGTTATACTTGCACCGTATACTGACTCTGAGTAAACAGGGTGTCCCGCGAGACTTTTACCAAACGCTTTTTGTAGATAGAGCGAACAAAATTGAGTCGAAAAATCTTGTACCATTTTGCAATTTTTGCAATGATTAATGAGATATTAATTACTAAAAATTGTTGAATATTGGTCTTCAATAATTTTTTACTCAAAGACTAACAACTTTACACAAAAACAGCAAGAGAAATATTGCTTATTTTCTTCTCATAAAATTCTGAGAATTTAAAAAAAAATTTTTAACCATATTTTCTCATGTTGGTAAAAATAATAAAAAGAAAATACAGTACTAAAAAGTTGATCAAAAATTCTAAAAAAATTCTTAAAGTTCTATGAGAAGAAAATAAGCAATTTTTGTCTTTTACTGTTTTTCTGTAAAATTGACAGTATTTTAGTAAAAAATTATTGAACACCAATATTCGGCAATTTTAGTAATTAATATCTCGTTAATCATTGCGAAAATTGCAAAATGGTAAAGGACTTTTCGACTCACAAGGGAACAGTCAGAACTGTCCCTTGAATCGTGGAACC
>NW_017257505.1:0-10571 GCF_001594055.1 Mycetomoellerius zeteki
CGGCTCACGACACGAGTCGCTCGCAAGAATTAGAAGCATTAGAAGTAACCTTTTCCGTAAGGTACTTGAGCGAACTCTCGTCAGTTTAACGAGACGCGAAAGCTATCGTCGTTGTATCTTGAAATATATTCTATACTTTGTCAACTGTGATAAGTTTATACGGGTCTTTTTGTAACGAGAGTGAAAATAAAGTCAGTGATCGGGTTTCAAATTATACCGTGACTGTTTATTGTATCCTCTCCGTTATTTCCTTATTACTGTCATAGTATTTTAGAAGAATATTTCCTGACAAATCCAGGAGCTGTTGGATTAAATTCTCAATTCCAAACTCCTTTCATATCATCTATTCAAATTTAAAATAAACTCAAGATATCAAAGTAAAAGAATCTTACAATATATAAACTATCCCGTACTTCACTACACCGACAGTAATTATTACATGGGTTGCAATACACATTCAATGATATCCATAGGTATATATAGCATTTATCTTGTAATCCACTGGCAGTAGTTTCTATACGGTAGTAATAACTACAAGGATAACCAGAGGTGTGTAATAATCAGCTGTGTAATCTGATGGCCGTAATTATTACACAAGCAATAATAACTCTAGTAATAACCTCAGCGGTGTAATACCTGCCATGTGATCCAGTAGTAATTACTACACGGGCAGTAATACCCCCAGTAATAACTATACATTCGGCAGTCGGTCTTTTCCGTAAGGAAGAAGTAGCGCTAATAGCGTCTCCCCGAACACACCGGTTGAATTCATCGGTGATGTCATATCATAGGCAAATGACTTATACACCTTGTTTTAAATTTGCTGAAAACTAATGCGCTTTATTTTCGGCAACATGGCAGCAACAACACAGACAGGTGGCTATCAGGTGTCATTTTTAAACTTTAAAATAAGATATAATAGATGTCGATGTTGCGAATCTAACCTCAAAAAATAGTAATGAAAACTATGTCGTTTGAAAAGCAGCATTTGAGGCATTGCCATCTTTTCGCGTTCCAGCTGAAGAAAAATACCGCGGAAGCTCAAAAAATAATTGCTCGGCTCTCTCTCTCTCTCTCTCTCTCTCTCTCTCTTTAAGTGAAAACTCTGTGACGTACAGTACATATAAAAAATAGTTCCAAAGATTTCGTGATGGCAGTTTCAATTTGGAGGCTGAAGAATGCTCAAGCCAACCGAAGAAAGTAGAGGATGAGGAATTGCCTGAAAGATGGCAATTTGTGGAAAGTGGAGATTATTTGAACATTAAGTTAATATTCGTTCTTTTGTAATTTTACATCGAAACTTGGTAAAAAAAAAGACCGAGAATTAAGTTGTAGACCTGTAAGAAAAATGTAGGGTAACTCCGGCAAATACGCCGCGTTGGGATTTACGCCACTGAAGTAAAAAAAAATAGAAGGAATGAGGGTAATTTTCTCGTAACTACTCTGTTACATTCCTTTAAGTTATATTAGTATTGAGTTATAGTTTCACGCTTCTTACTGTTAATATTAATGTAATTATTGTGAGTTGAATCGATTTGTCACTGTAATAAGTAGCGCCATCATAAATTATAATCTACATAAAATAATTACTGTAGGGTGCTTCCGATACCTACACATCATTAAGGCTGCGTTCGGAAACATCACCCGAGTGCCCTCGGGTATCAACTTATCTTTATTTAACATTGGATGAACAACAAGGATAAAACGATATACGGGGACACTCGGGTGATGTTTCCGAATGCAGCCTAAGTTGGGTTGTCTTTCGGCAGGGGCATGCTCATCCGCAGGGATTTGCTTATCGGCATGGTAATGTAGAATAAGATTAGATCGCAAAAGAGCAGAGAAATTGAATTTTACATTCTGATATAGTGTAAAATTCAATAATATGATATAAAATATATATTTACTAATCAAATAATAATACCTGACCTAATCTAACCTAAAATTTAATAAACATATTTGAACAAAAAATATTTTTGTCTTGAAATACTTATATAATAAATGTTTAACATGTAACTACCATTTTTTTCTAACATAAGTATAAAACAATTCTGCATATTTACAATATTTTATGGGTTGGCATCATTTAAATAGCATAACACATAAAAACTTATACCTGGCGATATCGTCATGACGTTTAAATTTTTATGAATGGTCTATTGAACACGTAAGTTGTTTTCTAATTTTTTATTGCAATATATCAGATATTATTGTCAGTTATCTTAATTCTTGTGTTATTAATTTTATATTAAATTACTCAGTTTATATAGATGGATTTCAGTGATGCCGGAAATTTATTTATTTTTGAAAAATACTCTGGTCCGACGAAACAATTTGTAGAAAAAAATAAATACATAACCTAACATATTACATTATTATGTAGAGCACAGTCCACGCTGCATAAAAAACATTTATGGATTATGAATACGTGGCTGGAAATACATTATCGACCTCGAATTTATTCAAGAAAATATGGATGCACGTTTATTATTCAGAATTTCTTCTCCATTGTTTCAATAAACTTTTTGAAGAGATGTGGCACTCGCGACTAGGTTGGAAATGATATTCCAATAGAATGGATATCCTGCCTACTTCGTTAGAATCATTTTAGTTAGAATCATTTTAAATAAAAAATTTTTTGAGAGGTAGATGTCGAACTTGATGGTTTTCAGAAGTGCCCACCATTCTCTGGATTTCATGCCTATGGACATTTTGTGGGACTTTTTACAAAATGAAATATGTAAAACCTTGCCGAGAAATGAAAAAATAAAAAAAAATGAAATTCGTAAGACGTGCAGAAATCATTTCTGACACGTTGAATAGAATGAGAGAAAATTTCATGCGCGTTGTATTTTGAAGATATTGGTTAAATTGAACATTTACTATAAGCATATTTTTTAATTAAAAATATTATTATTTAACTTCGTTTTATAAATTGTATCATTTATTCAATACTATAATAGTCGTTTAATGTTTATTAATTTTATTATTATGTTATTATTAATGTTTGATATTATTAAAACATCTTTCATTATATTGAATACCTGAATAAAAGCCGATTTTCCTTGCTTCATTCATCGTCGGACTTGCAATCTGAGGTCTAATTCTCGGATTCCTGCGAATCTCTTCCTCCAGAGGTTTTATTCTCGAATTTATATAAAAAATTTTCGCATACGAAAGTGACACTATGCGTTCATTAATTGCTATATATACCTTTTAGTTGTCATTATGATAAAAAAGTTTCAATTTTTTTATATAAGTACTTTATGAGTTCAAGATTATTTATATAAAGTTACATTGTGAGATATAGATATTAATTGTTCAGTAAATAAACAAAATATTTATTTAAACTAATTGGAATCTCAATGAGACTTTGCGTAAATTATTTTTAATAATTAAAGTACTTATATAAAAAAATTTAGATTTTTGTTATCATTTTTCAAATTTTTGCTTAACAATAATAAAAATAATAACAAATACAATAAATAATCTATAAAAATGTGTTGCTCAATAAAAACAGAATATTATAAACACAGCTTTCATATGCATATAGTTTGTATAAAGTATAAATATTGATATATGTGTTTTATGCCCTTACAACCTTCTTAAGTCAAATATTATTTGTATTATTAAATACATACTTTATATTATATTATTGAATTTTACTATATCAGAATGTAAAATTCAATTTATCTTGTCTTTTGCGATCTAATCTTATTCTGCATTACTGTGCCGATGAGTAGATCCCTGCGGATGAGCATGCCCCTGCCGAAAGGCAACTCAACTTAATAATGTGTAGGTATCAGAAGCCTGTAGAAGATCTAGTGGTTATTTCGTGTTACATACGTGTAGAGGAATAAGTAAAGCATGTTGTATAGCAAAATACAAGTGCTTTGCTTTTGTATTCTTTGTTTAGTTTGTTGTCTTGTATATCCCACCTGTTTGGGATATACGGCATTTTTAACGGGCGGGATTTATGCCCAAAGCATACAAAGTGCGCAGATCGAAATCAGTGCACTAAATGCAATAAACGCATTAAATGAAACCTTATGTACCTCTTGTCATAACACTTGTAATATATGTATGTAGGAAGATTGTAATTATTATTTATTACTTCATATACATATTTATCATTTTTATTCCTTAATAAAACTTTGTAAACGCATTTTATAAGTTATTGTGTCATTTTACGTCTTATTTATATGCATTATTTGTAAATTTTTCATGAGCCGTACATACCCCCCCTCCCCCTATGAGTAGTCGTATATCCCACCCCTATGATAGGATATACAGCAAAATCCCACCCCTATAGGATGTATGGCAAAAATTCAAGGGTTTCAAAAAGTTTATTTTTTAGTATAAAAAATATTTCGGATTTCTAATATTTTTTTATAGTAGTAAACAGTACAAAGTTTTTACTGATGTAGTTCGTTTATTTTAAACATAGTAAATAATACTTAATAAATTAAGTTTTTATAGGTGCGGCGTATATACCGGAGTTACCATATTGGTATGTCACAGTCAAAGTGTGAAATTTAGTAAATGTATAGACTTACTAGTCAATATAAGCATTTACGTACGATTTTATTAAAAGTATCAACTAAATATAAAAATGTCTGCTATTACTAGTAAATGTATTCATTTACTAGACAATGTATTTGCTATGACACGTTAGTAAAAGCATATTTCAAGTCGTCAATCGTCACATTAAAAGTATACATTTGATATTATTATTTATATACACGGTGGGCCATTTTACGGGACCCATCCAAATTTCTCCGTCGGTAAGGCAGATACAAAAAAATAGTTCAGACAAAACTTGTTCAGGACAATGGGGGTCATTTATCTGTGCTAATGATTTTGACCTTCAGGTCGATTTTCAAGGTTATTTGAAGGTTAAGGTCATTTTTTAAAATGGAATTATACGAATTTTTTTACGAGGACATGCGAGGACATTGTGAGATAGCGGCGAAGTCAGCAACGTAGCGGCGCGGTGGAGCGCTCACGAACACTAGGCGCGCGGCTCACGTGCATCCGTTTAACACGATGTCGATTGGATTATCTTTACTCGATAATAACTGCTTCAATAAGCATTGTAGAAAAAATTGGGGGGATTATTAATATTTTCAGATTTGATTGCGTTGAAAGTCCGACAACCATATCGGCACGCAATTATAATTTCTGAAATTAATTCATTTAAATGAATTTACAATAGTTCAACATTTTAACGTTCTGACCGTTTGGCGCTTCTTAATTTAAAGCATTGTAGTTAACATTAGCGGTCTTTCAATCTTATTATTGTTGTAGAAAAAAATTTTCTAATACTTATCGACTCAATTTTTTATCAGGAATAGCGCTATATGGTTAGTGGGCGGTATTTAAGAAACACCCTGTATAATATAAATTTGCTGGTAAACAGCGGCAGAATTTTCAGTTCATTAATTTATAGAATAAGATACATATAAAATATATATAAATGTGAGTAGAAGAATAAAAAAATATCACGTTTAAATATAACATATTAACGTTTCTGAAATAATTTGCATTTCTAACATATTAGAAGAATAGTCGTAAGTTAACTGTATTGTTAATATACAAAAAATAATATCTCAAATAATAATATGCAAAAATTAATAAATTAAAAAAATGCTATTGCCAATCTACCAGCAAATTTATATTATATTCATGTTTTCTTTTTTCCTCAGCCTCTCTCTCTCTCTCTCTCCCCCCTCTCTCTATCTCTATCAATATACAGGGTGTCTCAAAAAAACGGATCGAAACACAATGGGGACGTACATTGGATCAAGGGGAACAAAATAGTTTTGTACCATTTTGCAGTTGACGCAATATTTAACGAGATATTAACATTTAAAGATAGGCGAATACAAGCGTCCGACCAGCAGAACGGCGCGCATGGGGAGGAGAAGGATAGCGCTTGAGCAGTAGGCTGGTCGGACGCTTGTATTCGCCTATCTTTAAACGTTAATATCTCGTTAAATATTGCGTCAACTGCAAAATGGTACAAAACTGTTTTGTTCCCCTTGATCCAATCTACGTCCTCATTGTGTTTCGATCCGTTTTTTTGAGACACCCTGTATATAATATAACTTTATATATAAATAAATTATATACATATATATATATTAAATTTTTGTAGCACACAAATAAACATATTGTAACTTGTAATTTTAGTCCTACAAGTTACAAAATTTTCATTAATTTATTACTAAAAATTTATTAACAAATTTATTAATTTATTAATTAATTACTATTTAAGTAGAAGAAAGTCACCGATACTGACATAGGTCTCCTAAAGTGACATCCCCTTATTTCTCAGAAATTAACCATTGCACTTTATTAATACTAATAATCATGATCTGTTTAGCTAATTAAAGAAGTACAAACTCATAATTCGTATATTTATGGCTTGTTTCTATACGAAATCAGCTAAAAACGAATTCTACGAATACGAAAATAAAATTTTTACGATTTTCTTTTGCAAATTGCGCGGTTTAAATAATAGTGACTAGTATTTATAATATCACGCCATTTTAAATGCTTTTAATTTCCTAAATCAGTTTTATTTATATTATTTTTTCTCTTAGTCTTTTCATAATACGATTTTAAATTGGGGTGCAGCGTAAATCGCCACACCTGTCTGTAAAACAGACCATGAGCTAACTTAATCTAAGACTATTGGGGCTGAAGGCAATTGTGCATATATGGAAAAACTTTTCAGAAACTATCGCATTACGAATTTGCATCTTATAGAACAGCATAAAATAAATATGTATATAATTCAATAAAAATGTTTTATAACAAAGTGAAAAGATTCTGGAAAATCTTATATACATTCACTTGTAGGTACTTTATAAGTTTATACAGATAATGTTTGTAAAAAAAATAAAAAGAATTTGAATACGTAGCATTACTGCCTACTGTGTCAGTTTTGGAGCCCATTTTGTCAGACGCTCACTTTTGCTTACCTTACGAAAAAATTAATTATTGAAAAATTGCAAACAGTATTATAAAAACTGCTTATACTATCTGATAGAAGACACTTCTCAGTTTGTATTTACGCTTTTAAAATTTTATTTTTACCTGTTGTTTAAGAAATATTGTCTAAAAACACAGTGGTATGTCGGTATCGGCGACTTTCCTCTATATATGGATCATTCCACGTCAATTCGGCCACATCCTGCCCAAAACTGTACGCAATTAAATGTACGAGGGCAAGTCAATAAGTTTTTAGAAAAACATAGTAAAACACATTTTTTTGATCGATTCATTTTTATTTCTCAACATAGTCTCCTTTCAGCTCGATATAATCGATCCAACGATTCTCCAACTTTTTCAAGCCGTTCGAATAATATGATTTGTCCAACCCTTCAAAATAAGCCTCTTTTTCAGCGATGAGCTGCTCTCTGGTGGTGAATCTCTTTCCTCCGAACCATTTCTTCAGGTTTGGAAACAGGAAATAGTCGCAGGGGGCTAAATCTGGCGAATATGCTGGATGGGGAACCAATTCGTAGCGGAATTCATTGAATTTGGCCATCTGTGCCGGGCACGTGTGAACCCGTGCATTGTCTTAATGAAAGAGCACTTTCTTCTTCGCCAAATGGGGTTTTTTCTTTAAAACATTGTTGAAACGGTTCAATAAGGCTGCGTAGTAATCACCACACTGAAAAAAAAATTTGCAGATTTTAAATAAATATTTACTTCAATAGTACTAATTCATATCGATTATCTTCCGTCGAAGCAAACGATCAATGCACAGAAAAAAAATTTGCAGATTTTAAATAAATATTTGCTTCAATAGTACTAACGAAATATTTACTAAATGTAAACATATATTTATTCGATTTAAACATAACTACGTTAGTACTATTGAAGCAAATATTTATTTAAAATCTGCAAATTTTTTTTCTGTGCATTGATCGTTTGCTTCGACGGAAGATAATCGATATGAATTATACCGCGAGCATCTCAAAAAACTGTGGCCATCACCTTTTGTGGCCGACTTCACGGTCTTCGCCTTCTTCGGAGCTAGTTCACACGGTGAAGTTCATTGTCTTAACTGTTCCTTCGTCTCGGGTGTGAAGTAATGGATCCATGTTTCGTCCACAGTAATGAATCGCAGAAATTCATCTGCATTACGTTGAAACATCTCCAAACATTGTTTTGAAATCGTCACACGGTCGCGCTTATGGTCCACAATGAGCAAACGCGGCACCCATCTTGTCGATAGCTTTTTCATACCCAATTATTCGTGCAAAATTGAAATCACTGTGCTATGTGATATGCCTGTGGCCTCAACAAGCTCGCGCACTTTCACTCGTCTATCAGTCAAAACAATATCGTGGACTTTATCGATGATTTCTGGCGTAGCAGCCTTAATTGGACGTCCCGAACGAGGTGCATCACATGTGGATGTACGATCACGTTTAAATTCATTCATCCAATTGTATACAGTCGCAAATGCTGGTGCAGATCCATTTGTTCTTTCTGCTTCGTAGATAAGCAAGGTGTAGTAGTAGTCAAGGTATGGACCTCATTTGAAAATAGCTCGACGAAGTTGATTTCTTTAGCGAAATACGTAATCCATTCACGTCCAAATACGGTATCAAAATGACCATTGACAATGTAAAGATTCATTTTCTTTGTAGTTGTTCCCATTGTTACGTTAACGGGGGTTGACCCAGTGCATTCAACATGATGACCTGTATAGCTTACGAATTGTCTGTTAGTATCTTGTAGTGTGAATCCTGGTTTGATGGCTTATAACTTTTCCTTATTCATAATGCTGCAAGGCGCTCCGGTATCCAATTCCATTTGAATGCTACGACCGTCTATTAAAACGTTGAGTATTTGCTTACGCAACGTCTATTAAAACGTTGATTGTATTAATTTCTTGGACTTTGCTTAATTGGTATACTTTATCAACTCGTTCGGCTGGTTTCGCTGTTGATTGTGTTGTCGCTGTCAATGGACTATTGCGTTTTCTTTGACTGGCAAACATTGGCTATGTGGCCGTTTTTTTCGCAATTGTGGCATGTTGCTTCGCGAAATGGACACTGACTGCGCTGATGCCGACTTCCATATCCCTTGCACGCCGTGAAGTTATTATTAAAGCGTTTTCCTTTGTGTTCTGCATTTTGAGAGCTCTGCTGCTGCCTTTGATCGCGCGATTGCGATCTCGATCGCATTGCCTTCTTACCTTTTTTCTTTTTCATTGTATCGTAACCTAATTTATTCGTTTATTCCGGCGATGTTAACGATCCTATCGTTTTAACCTCATCAGCTATGTAACGTGTAGCCTCGAGCGTTTGAACTATCTCATATGCTTCAGCGAATGTGGTTGGTTTCTTTGCAATGATTTCATCGCACATCTCTGGCGATTCGAGGCCGTGTAGAAGTTGTTCGATTAGCAACCTGTCCAAAAATTTGCCGTACTCACAGTAGGCAGCACCCTGCTTCAGATGTGAAATTAGCAATTGTTTCACTTTTTTGCTGTACTATGCGACGGAATTTAATGCTTTCCGCGTATTTGTTCCTTGAACGATCAAAATGATTAATGAGTATAGAGCGTATATCATTGTATGTTAGATCTTTCGGTTGTCGCGGGCAGATTAGAAATTTTAGAGTGTTATTTAATTCTGCGCCCATGTGCACGAGTGCGAGCATATAAATCATTTGTGATCTTACTCAATTGAAGAGCCCAATCGAAGCGCTTAAAATAATCTTGTACCGTTGTTTCTTCCGAAGTTCGGTATTCGGTCATCGAGAATGTCGGTATCTTTGCCCGAATCGACGCTGATGCTTCTGTCGCATTCGTTGAATTACCTGTAGTTATGTTAGCTGCGGATGCCTGCAATGCACTGGTGAGCATGCTCGTCATTGCTTGTAAGAGTTCTTGTGGAATATTCATCCTTGTGCTGTATGCCTCTCGTCTGTTCGAGACTTAACCTCAATCTGCGTTGTAGGTGCTTCTTCACGTGTATGAGAATCTTGCTTTCTGGTTCGCTAATTCTGACACCACTTTTTGTATTTGCGTGTGCGTGTTCTTGCTTCTATTAGGGAAGGATACTGCGTGGATTCAAAGTAAATTGCGTAAAGAACGGTGATTGCGTAAAGAACACTTTATTTTCGAACGACAACGGTAGCGCGAGTTAACCGTCTAATAGAAAAAGTAAGAAAGTAAGTGAGTAAATAATACAATCAAACAGAATTAACTGAGAACGGATTCTCCCGAATACTCGCTCGCGATTGATCGGAATACAAAGTGCGTTCATACCTAACATACATGTTTATGTATAAATGTTCATAAACGTATAAAATTTATAATATTATGTATATTCTTGAGGCTTTCACGGGTGTTACCTATATGACAATCTTGCGTTTCGCGGGTTTTCTCCGTGTTCAGATCCATTCTTGGAATGCCAACGTTTCGTGAACCTTGCAGTTCACTTCATCAGGGCGAGGAGCAGCCTGATACTAGGCTGTTCCTCCGGGTCGTTCCTTTTATATTACGCTGCTTGTGTGGGGGGGAGGAGGGGGGAGAAAATTGTGAG
>NW_017257505.1:11250-12959 GCF_001594055.1 Mycetomoellerius zeteki
AGTATCAGGCTGCTCCTCGCCCTGATGAAGTGAACTGCAAGGTTCACGAAACGTTGGCATTCCAAGAATGGATCTGAACACGGAGAAAACCCGCGAAAAGCAAGATTGTCAAATATTATGTATATTTATATGTACATATTTATACATATTCATGCATGAAAAATTTCTTATACATGTAATTTAACTATTATTACTAGTAAAAAAAGTTGATAGAGAATGATTGAGAATGATAGGATTTTTATCAATTTCTATCGTTTTCTATAAATTTATATCATTTTCTATCATCGACCTCGCGAGCATCACGATTGATCAGATATGAATCCTATCGTGTTTTATCGGATTTTGTAAGATTTATACAAGATTTCTACAAGATCTGATTCAAATTAGTGAATTTACGAATCAAATTTTATATTCAAAACGATAGGATTTTTCTATCGTTCTCTATCAACATTTTTACCAGGGCCGGGCGTAGTGAATGACAGATTTTCTAACATAACAAACTTTAACGATTGATATTTCGATTCAGAAGGCAAAACAATGCTTCTTTTTGCTAAATTCGTATTTTCGTGCAAAACACGTCGAACGAGCATAGTTTTATCGAAATTGGACGTGAGGGAACAAAACTTATAACATTTACCCCTGAGGTAAATCTCTTTAAAGGAATGAAATATTACCACTCTTTTTCAAGAAGTGAAACATTTTCACTTTTTTTCAAAACTGATTGTATTTTCACTCTTTTAGAGATTTCATTCCAAGAAGTTTGGGAGTAGATACTATCAGAGTCGTCACTAAATTAATGATACAGCCTCGTATTGTGGTTAGCCTACTAGCCTCGTCCGTTCATTCCCTAGTAGCACAAAGCATTGGCGCAATATTGGGAAATCAATGTACAGCCAATATTAAACATTGGTTAAGAATTGCACACCCAATATTGGTCCAATATTGTAAGGTAGACGCCTAGTCATATTTAACCAATATTGGTTCAACAATATTGGACCAATATTGGGTACACAATTTTTACCCAACGTTTTAAATTGGCTGTACATTGTTTTTCCAATATTTCGCCAATATTGTAAAGATTGAATCTCTAATATTGGTCCAATATTGATTCAATAGTATTGGCGAAATATTGGAAAAACAATGTATAGTTAATATTGGGTAAAAATTGAATCCTCAATATTGGCCTAATATTGTTGAACCAATGTTCATCTTATATTGTTGAACCAATATTGGCTAAATATGACTAGGCGTCTACTTTACAATATTGGACCAATATTGGGTGTGCAATTCTTACCCAATGTTTAATATTGGTTGTATATTGTTTTCTAATATTTCGTTAATATTGGGAAATAATGTATAGCCAATATTACACATATGTGAAAATTTAGTTACCTACGTAGGATTCGAACCTGGGACCTCTGGACTATGAGCCTTCTGCGTTATGTGCTACACCATTTCTTCGATTGATAAATGTATTACTTAATTGTACTGTTATAAACAATCTATCCTCGATGTGTGCCCAATGTAAACCCAATATTAGGTAATGATTTACACGAAATATTGGCTCTACATTAGTATTTATTATATAGTTAATATTGGCATTACATTGGGAAATCTTGGCCAATATATCCCCAATGTAATGCCAATATTGAGTAATGACTGACCTACAACATTGGTTGTACATTGGCATTCATTATATAACCAATATT
>NW_017257505.1:13474-18078 GCF_001594055.1 Mycetomoellerius zeteki
GTTTAACCAATATTGGCATTACATTGGGAAATATTGGCCAATGTATGCCCAATGTAAAGCCAATATTGGATAATGATTGATTTGCAATATTGGCTATACATTGGCATTCATTATATAACCAATATTGTGCAATGATGGACATGCAATATTGGCTATACATTGGCATTTAATGTTTAACCAATATTGGCATTACATTGGGAAATATTGGCCAATGTATGCCCAATGTAAAGCCAATATTGGATAATGATTGATTTGCAATATTGGTTATACATTGTCATTTATCGTATAACCAATATTGGCATTACATTGGGAAATATTGGCCAATGTATGCCCAATATAACCAATGTTTAGCCAATCTTAGCCAATGTATAGCCAATGTTCTGTGCTACTAGGGTTTTTTAAAAACATTAACAGTATACGATAACAAAGACAGATAAACAAAAAAATCTGTTGGACTTTATTAAGTAAGAACTACGGTATCTAAATGAAAATAAAATACCTCAGACAATTATATATACTATTGTAAAACAAAAACTTTAAGAATAAAAATGTTTACTTAGGTGTACGATTTTTTGAAATTGTAGCGTAACTTCTATCATAGATGTGTTATCAACGAGATGTTACAGCAGACTGAGCGGCAATCGCTGCTGCGTGCTCAGACGGGTTTACGCGTGTCTCGTGTGATTTGTTTGTAACGTAGCCTCGATTATTCTACTTATCCCTAGTTTACTGACCCCGGTCTCCCCTACTTGATATTTTTCAAAATCGCCACATGATATCGAAAACTAGAAGCTTCAATCAAAATTTTGGTACTCTGTAAGTAACATTCGGTTGCGTACAGTTTTGGGCAGGAGGGTGGTCGAGTTGACGTGGAATGACCCATATATATGTATAAACTTACAGCTTTGTTTTTATTTACTTATTTATTATTTATTTTATATATATATTTATTTATTATATATTATATAAAATTAAAAATAATATTCTTATTGTTTATATTATATAAAGTTTTCTTAAAATATAATAGAATAACTTTGCCAAATAATCAACAGCCACGATGGACGAATATCTAGAGACGGAGAGCGTGCTCTGAATGTATCCCAATACTCGTACAATTTCAGGTGTTAAGGCATACCTGTCACCGTCTGTACGAGAGTCGTTTGAAAAGTTTTGAGTCTAACATAGAAACAAGTATTTTTTCGGTCAAATTCGGTTTTATTTTTCAACATACTCTCCTTTTAAGTCGATACATTTTTCCTACTGTTGCTCTCATCCCTTTAACCCATTCAAATAATAGTTGGCATCTTGCTCTGCAAAATGGGCTTCTATGGATGTAATCTACTGTTTTGACTGTTTTGACTGTTCCTTCGTCTCAGCGAAGTAGTGGAGTTTCATCCAAGTTTCATTTACAGTTACTAATGGACGCAAAAAATTCGATTCGTTTCGCTTAAATCGCTTCAACAGTGTCTTGGAAATGTATATTCGATTTTTTCCATTTTTACAAAATCACTGACATCGACTGGCACAAATGACTGTCAAACAACAACTGAGCATCCACAATGGCTACAATTTTCACAGGTATCTTTCAAAGCATGTACGATTGCAGTACCAGAATGAAGATTAAAACAGATTACATTTTAATCGGTTTTAGTCGATCATTTTCGGCAGGATATGTATACATTTACTAAATGTAAGTTAACACTTTGACTGTGACATATATATGTAAATAGTCAATATATATGTATATTATTAATTATAATCACAAAATTATTAAATATACGATATAATATAAAATAAAATTTATTTTATTATATTATATATATGTATAAAAAATTCATTTTATACCTATAATTAATAATGTATATGTGCATGTATAATTATTCACATATAAATAAGAATTATATTAACTCAGATGGGATCATTCTGAAAACTGGCTTGTACCGAATGAAGAACAACAGTTTATAGAATCGAGAGGGAGATACGTCAAAATTTTGCTCGAGGATGACGACTATGAATATATGAGCGGTCATGTAATTGATGGAAGAAATTTGCTACCCGCGACGAGTTACTTGGGACTTGTTTGGAAAACAATTGGCATGATAAAAGGGTTAATGTACACAACAATACCGATAGTTTTTCGAGATGTAAAATTTATTCGTGCAACTCATTTATCAAAAAATGATGCTGTACAACTATATGTTTCAATACAGAGAGGTACTTATGAGATGAGTGATTTTAATTCTAATCGAAATTTCCTCTTAAAGTTCTATAATAGGTCTATTCATAGGTCCATTGTACCCTAAATTATTATATAAATATTTATAATAACTTAAATCTTTACAAGGCAGTTGAAAAAAATATTTGAGTCCGATGGATTAGCGAATATCGATTACGGTTAATGTAGTACGATGACAAAAATGCCATATAGTCAAATTTATACAAATATTACAGATGGAAAGTTCGAAATAACCGAAGGAGATAGCGTTGTTGTCACAGGTACAGTGTACGAGGCATTAAATCCAGAACAAGAAATGATTCCGATAAACATATTATCGGAAAATTATGATGAAGATGAAGATATGACTGCACGAGATATCTACAAAGAGTTGAAATTGCGTGGATACCAGTACAGGGGCTTATTTCGTGGATTAAAAAGTGCCTCTATTTCGGGAACCCAAGGACATATCGCTTGGAAAAATAATTGGGAAACATTTATGGATAGTATGTTACAAATGCAAATTATCGGATATGATACTAGGGAATTGTGTGTTCCTACGGGTATTAAAAAATTAGTGATCAATCCAGTGCTTCATGCTTCGAAACTACGGGATAACATAAATAATGCAGAAGTTACAACAGACATGGATAAACGTAATTGACTTCCATTACTAAAAGTTCTTCGTTCAATTCATAAATATTGTGTAAAAGATTTCCATAATATAAAGCGTATTACATTACTTGTCTTATTATAGTATTACAGGTAAGAATATATAAAGAGATAGACACGATAAAAGCTGGAGGAGTAGAGATTCAAGGTCTGATGGCTACTCAGATCTCTCGCCGGAAATTAGCCCAAGATGCTGTTATCGAGGAGCATATGTTTGTAGCTCATTGTGATCGTGCTAAGATTTCTTTAAATGAAGCAATTCGAATATCGGCCCAACTCGTACTGGAAGATCATCAAATTATCAAAGTGCAAGCCACTGAGCTAGTGGAAGACGTCGATGATATTGAATTAGAAAATCTTTCGTCTTCGTTGCTGCTTGAGGCATTTGGTGACATGCCATTGATACAAGTGAATATCACTCTATTAACATCATCAAATCGTTTCAGGCCAGAAGATTTACCGCAAAACTTCTCAATCAAAGATTTTGAAAGAACATCTTTAGACGATAAAGCTTTAATTGTTGCTGGATTCAATCTTTTGACCAAACAACTCGCTTCTTTAGAGCGACTGTTGCCATTTTTGAGAGATGGTGGTTATCTATTGACACGTGAAAAGTGCGATTCAACTGATTATAAAAAACATTTACAGCAATACGAATTAAATGTTATTCTCGAAAAACGCACTGATAAAGAACTAGTTGTGCTTCTGAAAAAAAAAGCTTCGATAAGAGAAAGGACTGTTGTTTACATAAGTAATGATAACTTTAATTGGCTGGAAAATCTAAAGCACCTTGTGAGCGACGAGAATAAGCTTAATAGTAATAGTAGAATTATAATTGTTGGAGAGAAAAATTTTGAGTGTGGTTTGTTAGGTTTTGTTAATTGCTTGAGAAAAGAGCCAGGTGGAGAACTTGTTAGAGGTGTGCTCGTTCAAGATGAGAAGGCACCTAAATTCTCTCTTGAAGATCCCTTTTATCTAGAGCAATTACAGAAAGATATGACCATTAATGTATTGCGATCTAATAAAAGTTGGGGATCGTACAGACATTTAAAGTTACCTCAACCCAAAATCAGATCTGTACCTACCGCTCATGTCTGTCAAACGGTAAATACTAATTTTTTCAAAACATGTTCGTTATCATTATAACATTATCATTCGTCTCTCAAATGCATAATTCTACTTGTCGGACGGAGGATTGAATACACTATTATAAAGTTTCTTTTTAAAATTCCGTTTTGTATACGTTGTGTCATAAAACAATTTTCATTTTTTCATAGGTTCGTGGTGACTTAAGTACATTTTGTTGGATAGAGAATAATCTATCAGACGTGTGTTGTCGTGAGGATTTGGTGCATGTTGTTTACTCATCTCTGAATTTTAAAGATATAATGCTCGCCACTGGTAAATTATTACTTCAAGAGGCGATTTTACAAGGACGATTATTTCAGTATCTTCCTCTTGGAATGGAATACGTGGGTTTCGATGCTAACGGACAACGTATAATGGGAATTCGTAACACTGAGTATGTAATGCTACAAGAAATTATTATGCTGTGATTTCACAAATTGGACAGTAATTAAAAGTTACTCTTACTAGTTGTATAGCAAACGTCATTGAGAAAGATGATGATCTTTGTTGGAACATACCCGATGCGTGGACATTTGAAGAAGCAGCAACGGTCCCGTGCGTTTACAGCACGGTTTATTTAGCCTTATAC
>NW_017257505.1:18196-27657 GCF_001594055.1 Mycetomoellerius zeteki
TACCAAACGAAAGGTCGCGGCGTCGACATTGTACTAAATTCATTGGCGGAAGAAAAGTTAATCGCCTCTGTTCGGTGTTTAGCTCAAAACGGTCGATTCTTAGAGATTGGCAAATTCGACCTTGTTTCTAATAATCCTCTAGGTATGTCTGCGTTTCAGAAAGGTATCAGTTTTCACGGGGTTAGACTGGAAAATATGATGATAAAAAATAGGATATGCAAGTGGAAGCGTTTATTGTTCACATTGGTAAAAGATGGTCTATATGATGGAACAATTAAACCAATCCAAGCAAAAATTTTTCTAAAAACCGATATTGAAGAAGCTTTTAGGTATATGGCGAGCGGAAAACATATAGGAAAGGTACGCTTGTGCTGATAAGTATTATAATAATAGAAAAGTTTATTCGTAAATAATGGCTTTCTATAATCTCATTCACATATAATAGAGCTGGGATTTAGTTGCACAATTCGGTCGATTTTCAGTTTAGTTCCTGCCCTATATTTCACTTACCCGCACGCAGTAAGAGGCAGGAACTAAGCTGGAAATCGGTCGAAATGTGCAATTAAATCCCAGCTCTGACATACAACGTGAATTTTTTAAATTATTTTTATAGATAATTATAAATATCCATGAAAAGGATGAACCTTTAGACAAGCACATTTTCGCGTGTCGTCGATATTATTGTCTCAGAGATAGAAGTTACATTATACTAGGAGGTCTGGGCGGATTTGGCTTAGAATTAACCGACTGGCTTATATTTCGTGGCGCAAAGAACATCGTTCTGATTTCCCGAAATGGAATAAAAAACGGTTACCAACGCATGAAAATTCGACTATGGAAATCGTATGGTGTAAAAGTTCTGATCATCAAAAACATCGATGTTGCTGACCTCAAAGATTGCGAATATCTCTTACGGACTGCGGAAAAAGAAGCTCCAGTGGACGCGATATTCAATCTCGGTGTGGTACTGAGGGATGGCGTCCTTAAAAACCAAACCGCAGAAGCATTTGCAGAATCCTTCCAATCGAAAGCTCGTGCAACGCAAACGCTTGATAAACTTTCTAGGAAAATCTGTCTTAACCTACGGCATTTTGTAGTATTCTCTTCCGTTTCCTGCGGCAGAGGAAACGCAGGTCAGACTAATTATGGCATGGCCAACTCCATTATGGAAAGAATTTGTGAAAAAAGGGCGGAGCAAGGATTACCGGGATTGGCGATTCAATGGGGAGCTGTGGGTGATGTGGGTCTCGTCGCTGACATGCAGGAGATCGATAAGGAACTAATTATCGGTGGCACTTTACAGCAGAAGATATCTTGCTGTCTTGACGAGCTCGATAAGTTTTTACTTCAAAATCGGTCGATTGTGAGCAGCATGGTTGTAGCCGAAAAAAAAGTGGGATGTCACGGATTGGGAAGTCTAGTAGAAACAGTCGCTAATATTTTAGGTTGGCGTTCCTACCTAAATTTGTGCAAACTTTTTCTTTTCAAAATACTTATTACATTTGTTTGTTAATCCAGTTTAGGAGAAATGCATTATAGTGTGTATAGGTCATAATAATTTTATATTTTATATTATAGACATAAGTGACATGAAGACTGTAAGTCCAAATTTATCTCTGGCCGAACTTGGAATGGACTCCATGATGACCGTAGAAATCAAACAAACTCTGGAACGAGAATTTGATGTATTTCTTACAGCACAAGAGATACGAAATCTCACTTTCGCAAACCTCATTAAGATGTCCGTTGCAAACATCAGTGACGATAATGTGCACGTTGAAAAGAAAATTGGCATAGAGAAATCAGACGTTATAAAAATTTTAGTTGGTATTATGGTAAAAAATGAAGATTTTGTTTCTCAAACAGATTTTTCGACCAACAGACAAAGTACTACGACTGAAGTATTTCTTATACCGGGTATTGTCGGATGTGGTTCTGTATTTAATCTCATAGCACCAAATATTAAATTTCCAACGTCGTCATTGAATTATAGCACGAACAACATAGATTGTACAAACATGATAACGGAGACTACCAATCGTCTTACAAACGTATGCAATGCTATTAGTAATTTCATTTTAGGTTAATGAAGAATTGTTTTCATTTAAAAGACATAAATTTTATCGAATACTTTTGATATTTTTACAGCACATACTTTCAAAGCTAACAGATGGAAAAGATTTTATAATAGTAGGGTATTCCTTCGGATCTCTTATTGCAATTGAAGTAACAAGGATGTTAGAAGCTATGAATTTTAAAGGCCGAGTTGTTCTCATCGATGGTGCTCCTGAGCTAGCACGAACAATGTTCAAACCTTTTGAACCGGATTTTGATGATGCAAATTTTCAGATTGATATATTAACTAATATTATTGAAATCTATTCAGCGGGAAGTTCCCAAGAGGTACATGCAACTTTCATTTTGAACTTACATTGAAACTAATTTACGGTATATTTATGTTATTTTTCGATTTTTATTATGTAGATCAGTATCAATTTCTTCGATTTGTCTTATGATTTCTCCAACAACATGAAATTTGCAACAATATTGTTACAATATTGCAGTAATATTGCAGCAATATTAATGCAAGTTTTGTACTGTTGAGGCTTATATATAAAAACAAAATGTATAACTTCGCAGATTTTAATTGAATTAAAAAAATGTGAAACCTGGGATAAACGATATAAAGTTTTTGCTAAACAATTCTCAGCTGTAAACACATCTCTCTCACTTGTTAATTTAAAGACGCTGTGTGTAACTGTTTACAAACATTTATCCGCTCTTCGGCAATATGATCCTTCTACATTGCCGCCTATTAAGTCTTCCATAATATTGCTAAAATGTACACACTTGTCAAATATGGTTGCGATCGAAGAAGATTTTTGTTTGCATAAGGTATTTAAAAAAGTCTATGCTCTTTAATAAATTAAATTTAGCAAATTTTTTTGTTAATAAAGTATGTAATTATTTAAGGTAACTGAAAATGTGGTAAAAGTACATTACGTTGAAGGTGATCATGTGACGATCTTGAAGAATGAAAAAGTGACTGCTGCTATTAACGGAGAATTACCATATACAATTTAATGTTTTGATTTATTTATAATTTGATTTTACAGAACAAATGAGTAAAGGAACTTTTAAAGCGTGTTAGTTAGAAAATCCGCTCTTCTTATAAATTTGATCAACAAGTTTGAATAGAGCGCGAAAGATACTACAAAAAACACTCTATCGGATCGATTTAACATAAGAAGAGTGAAATTTTGACAAACAATGTTAAGGGTCACCTAGTGTAATAAAATGAAATTTTTTTACTTCAAATTTCTACGTTAATCTTGATAATGCATACATACCATGCATATCAAATATTTGTATATGCCTAGCGTACAATATCTTCATTTACATTCATTGTTAGTATAAACATATAATAATATACAATATAATAAATGCAGATACGCGAAGATTGAGAATATTGTAATAAATAAAGGAAAAGACTGCGTTGTTATTGTAATTTATACATTAAATACGCTTATTTATTGTTAATGTATGTGTATTAAGTATATAATACGTTTATACAAAGTACAGATCTAAAATTTATAGAAATAATTGTCAATTGATTATTGGTGGAGTATATTTTTAACCTAAGGCCTCGTAAGAAACATACATTAATCACTATAGAAAACTAAAAAATATTATAGAATTAAAATTTAAAGTTTTATTATTAATGGTATATGATCGATATGTTTGATTAGAAAAAAGTTTTGCTAATTAAATATCATCCATCTTGTATCCAATTTCAACGCTAAAGATATGTCTGCAGAATTGTCTTAAAATAAATAATAAAATGTTATAATTTTCAAAAAATATATATTGTAAATGTGTCGTAATTTATGATTACAAATACAAGTTCAAATCATCCTCCTAACCAACTTGCTCCCAGTCACATTTTTCGATGTTGTGCACGATTACGAATTTGTTTACATCCGTGATTAATATGATCCCTATTTTATTCATCCTAACCGATGAATCTATGGTTACGTAATAAGTTCTTTAAGGATGTATTAAACGTACAATCCCTGCAAAGAAAATTAAATTTGGAAGTATGTGTAATATTTACTCTTCAAATAAACTATATACATAAAATTGTGTGAAAAAAAAAGTTGTGTGAATAAGATTATATTTTCGTTCAATAATACATTTTTGTAGTTCATTTATTTTATTTGTTGTTATTTTTATTTTGTTAAAAATTAAAATATAAAAAATAATAAAGAAATGTATATTTGTCTTTTATAAGTACTTTAAATATGTAAAATAATTTATGCAAAGTAGTAGCAATACAAGGGGGGATTCTAACTCAGGCGAACGGGGCGCGGGTGTGCGGAGTACTCGTAGGCGCGGTGGAGGGGAGTAGCGCGGGGAAAGTTCTAGGATCGATAGTATCGCTGTTTATATAAACATAGAACCCCGATCATATCACTGTTTACATAAACATGATACGAGTGATGACAAGTTAACGAGTGTTCCGTATTTTTTTTTAGCCGCCGCCGCAGCGGACCGCTGTGGGCCGTCATCCTCCCGAAAAATGCGTCGCGGGCCGCCTTCTCCAAAAACCCGAGCGGTATTATTTAAAGTATTATTAAATTGTAAAAAGATTTTTACTTATCTCCTTCTCCTCATCTGAATAAATTTTTATTCCTCCTCCGCCTCCTCTTCCATCCCGATCAGGACGCTAAGGAGGCTGGCACCTAAGTCTAGGCTATTTAACATATCAAAAGTTGTACTTCGAGTAATCGCGAATTTCTTGAGGCTCATGTGTGATGGGGGGGGGGAGGTTCCTCCTGGACGACATCTTTCTCCGTTCTCTTCCTCTTCATCCTACTCATCTTCCTCCTCCACCACCTCATCAGCAATTTCGATGAGATGGTTGAATAATTCCATTTTACTAACATGTAATTGATAAAGTCTTATCAAAATCCCATCCTCGACTTCCTCAAACAGAGGGGGGCATCCTCCTTCTCCTCACCCTTCACTTCTCCTTTTTTAGGATTTTGAACATTGCACTATAGGTAACAAATTAAAAACTACATTAAATTACATAAAATACTAAACTATCCGAAATACTGTATGTGTTATGAATCGTGTATGTACTATCTAAATCTCCGTTAGATTTAGAGAGTACATACACTGAAAAAAAATTTCATGTAAAATTACAAAAATTATAGTGGGTAATTTTGGGACCCACTGTAACAGTTGTAAACTTCCACGCGTTTGTAAATTTTCGATACACAAATAAAATTAATTTCTGAATTTGTAATTAATAGATTGCAGAAGTATGTTTACAATGTGTACACGTAAAGTTACAGGATGATAATGTAATAATACTTTTTGCAATTGTATTATTACACATTCAAATATTACATTCATATTAACATTTACACAGTATTTTGTGAATTTAATCCCCCCAAAGAGATTCACCACCAGAGAGCAGCTCATCGCCGAAAAAGAGGCTTATTTTGAAGGGTTGGACAAATCATATTATTCGGACGGCTTGAAAAAGTTGGAGAATCGTTGGATCAAGTGTATCGAGCTGAAAGGAGACTATGTTGAGAAATAAAAATAAATCGGTCAAAGAAAATGTGTTTTACTATGTTTTTCTAAAAACTTATTGACTTGCCTTCGTAACAGTGACATCGCGTGATCGCGAAAGAACAAATAATATGTGTAAAATTACACAATTTCTAGTGGAAATATATAAAATGTGTTTTTACAAAAATTAGTACATTTTACCTCTGATTATGTAAATATAGGTAATAATGGTAATTATCTTATATAATATTACAAAAATCTGTACATTTACATAAAAACTATGAAATATATTATTGTTATTGTAATTTTCCATCCAATGTAAAGGTACATTTACATATCAGAGGTAAAATGTACTAATTTTTGTAAAAACACAATTTTATTTATTTCCACACTATAAATTGTGTAATTTTTATATATATTATTTATGTAATTTTACTTTTTTTATAGTGTATGTACATGATTCGCGTAAGAAAAAAAGACAAACGACTGTGCGCGGATACAACTTGACAAAGACTGACACCGAAAAGCATCCTTCGCTGTGACGAAGCTGCCCAGGATATTCTTGACAGGCGAATGTTTTTTATGTGAAACCCTTGTAAGTGTTTCCAGACTATAGAACAATAGACCTCTAAGCACCTTAAAAAATGTAACAAAGGCTTGCATTAGAAAAAGATTGAGCTTGATGATGTCGAAGTGCGTAACGTGATATCACTTAGGACCTAGACACAAGGAAGGGCGCAAGAAATAAATGATGTCATTCACTCAGATGTACATTTTCTATAATGTAGTTTTTACAATATGTTATTTTCTTTACTAGCGCGTCGAAGTAGAGGATGGGAAAGTAAAGAAAGTACATATATAGCGATGCGAACGAAAAATTTTTTATTCGTATTTTATTACACTGTTTTTTTTTTCATACGTATTAAGAACTAAAGTTAAGAGTTCGCAATCGACGAGCTGATGCGTGTTGAAGATGCCGCTATCGCGTATAGCGTTCTCAGATGCGATATTGGAAAATCGCATATACTTGATCGAACGTATCGATAAGTCTGGCTAATCGTTCGAACGTTACACATCGATGCACCCATCAAACTCAAACATATGGCATAGCGTCGTTTCGGTCATCATCATGTATACGGATGAAGAATCGAGATCTACGAGCGTAACGTCGTTCAGCGTGCAAACTCTGACCGTTAGCGGTCCAACGCTTATAAAATTGTCTTTGTAATCTTTAGAAGAAGCTTGTAAATATTCCATCGCTGCTCGTAGAAGTCTTTCCACGTTTCGAGAGACAGCGACAGTTCGTGTCCACGATGATCTCCCAGTGCGATTTCCATGTAACTCGGTAGACTAACGTTAATTTCAATTTCTAAAAACTTGTAGCCCGTAGCCGCGTCAGGTCGACACGCCTGTTCAGTAAGCGCACCGCGCGACGCTCCATGCTGTGTTACGTAATGTTAAAAAAAAAACGTTTTTTTTTTGTGTATAGAACGTCGAAACTTATGCGTTAAAGCCTTTCTTCATTTCAAACGATGCGCTGCTCTCTTTGGCGAAGTACATTTTTGATCCGTTCGTACAAGCGGGTATCACAAGACTGATCGCATCCGCGTAAATTGCGAAGTATATGGTGACACTTTTGGAATCTAAGAGGGGGTAGCCTCTCCCCCACTTTCCAAGAATTGCAAACTTGTCGCGACATTTTATATTCTACGTATTTTGTTTGCTCGCGAGTTTATCTATGTTTATACGTACATAATAATGTATCATCGACGAATAGACAGCATTTCCAATCATTTCTATTTTTATAACCGCCAAAATATGTTGTTTAAAATTTGTTTATATACTTATATTTATTACATTGATAATGACCCGATCGGTGCCGAAACATATGTTTGTATTTTTCGTTGAATATTAAAGTTTTAATTTTTAGCCCTTCGATTTTATTATTATTGATTTGAAATTATTGGGCCATTTTCTTACTTTTATATAGAAAAAAATATTTTACAATTCCATTTATTAATACAACTTCTGATAAATTCAATACTATAGCTTCAACTGATAATTTTAAAGTATCATACAAAACTACGAATACCCTGAATAGATTTATAAAATTAGGTAAAGATAAACTTGATAAAATGGAACAATGTGATGTGGTTTATAAAATAAGCTGCCTTGATTGTAACTCTTCTTATGAGCAAACAAAAAGAAAAGCTAAAACGAGAATTAAAGAACATAGATCTAATATCAAAAAATCTAAAGATGCTCTCACAGTATTATCAAACACCAGATTGACTTTGATCACAAAATGAATTGGGATGACATCCAAGTATTAGATATCGAACCGTTTTTCCAAAAAAGAATTACATCGGAAATGATCTTCATTAAGAAACAAATTAATGATTTAAATAAGCAAAGCGACACGGAAAAATTACCAGAGACTTATTTTCCGTTATTTAGCATAACACCCCCTTCTTAATACCATTTTACCCTCTCCTTTGAGTCGCTTTGGGTATTTAAAGCAGTCTATCATGGTAAAAATTTGGCAGTACATCGTTAACAATTGTGCTAGTAAAACATGGCGTTCACATATGATACCAATCTTCTCAAATTTACTGGAACACAGGTATTAATTTTTATATATAATAACTCGCGAAATTGTATTAATCATGATACATTATGATCATTAGAATCTGGAAATTCCGTGTTTCAATCACAACCTCATATAAGCGATCGAAAATAAATTGGAATACGAGATGAAATTCGCCGGACACATTCCAAATATGCGAAAAACTAAAGAAAGCTTATAAAATAAATTTAACGAGCGTGCGTATGTAAATTGTAGCCATGTTAAAAGAAATAACTTAGATTTTTATATATATATATATAGGGGTTTGTGAATTTTATATTTTTGACTTTATATACTGAGGATGGCCTAATCTGAGGCCGAAATGTTTATATTTATCTTAAAACAAGTTTATCTGAAAAACAACGAGCGTTAGACTACAATTGTGGTATATATGTCAAGTACATATTATATCATATTTAGTGATTCAAGATTGAATTATATAAAGCAATTTAAGATCTAGCTTCGACCGTATAGGGCTCTTATTTATCGGTTGTGTCTCTCACATCGCGGTCTAAAAATGATATTATTGTTTGACTATTGAATTATATTTTAAAATAAACTGAAATAAGTGTTCGAGAGGGTTGCTTTTGCCTACAAATCGATTGCCTACAGCACCTTTTGCCTACATCTCATTTGCCTACAAATCGATTGCCTACATGTTCTATTGCCTACAGATCAATTGCCTACATGTATTATTGCCTACAGTTCGATTGCCTACATGTACTATTGCCTACATGTACTTTTGCCTACATGCATTATTGCCTACAGCTCGATTGCCTACAAGCACTTTTGCGCACAAATAAAAATTTTAGAAACAGAATTACTTTTGCCTACATGCATTATTGCCTACAGCTCGATTGCCTACATGTACTATTGCCTACAGCTCGATTGCCTACATGTACTATTGCCTACATGCATTATTGCCTACAGCTCGATTGCCTACATGTACTATTGCCTACAGCTCGATTGCCTACAGCTCGATTGCCTACAAGCACTTTTGCGCACAAAAATTTAGGTAAAGGTATAGAATACCCGTCTCACCTCCGATTTTGATGAAATTAGGCTTATTCGACGCGTTTTTGCACGAAATGAACGAATGTGGCAGAAAAAAGTGCCGCTCTGGCCTCTGAATCGAGATATTTAGCGTTAAAGTTCACGGCCGTTCAGGTTAGGAAATCTGTCATACCGACTCGATATAAGCGCTATAAGCGCTATAAGTATGCCTTTTTCATGCTCTGTGACTTAATGCGCA
>NW_017257505.1:27871-37362 GCF_001594055.1 Mycetomoellerius zeteki
TTTAACGCTAAATATCTCGATTCAGAGGCCAGAGCGGCACTTTTTTCTGCCACATTCGTTCATTTCGTGCAAAAACGCGTCGAATAAGCCTAATTTCATCAAAATCGGAGGTGAGACGGGTATTCTATACCTTTACCTAAATTTTTATTTGTGCGCAAAAGTGCTTGTAGGCAATCGAGCTGTAGGCAATCGAGCTGTAGGCAATAGTACATGTAGGCAATCGAGCTGTAGGCAATAATGCATGTAGGCAAAAGTAATTCTGTTTCTAAAATTTTTATTTGTGCGCAAAAGTGCTTGTAGGCAATCGAGCTGTAGGCAATAATGCATGTAGGCAAAAGTACATGTAGGCAATAGTACATGTAGGCAATCGAACTGTAGGCAATAATACATGTAGGCAATCGATCTGTAGGCAATAGAACATGTAGGCAATCGATTTGTAGGCAAATGGGATGTAGGCAAAAGGTGCTGTAGGCAATCGATTTGTAGGCAAACGGGATCCCCCCTAAGTGTTCGATGCAAGCTTCAAAAAAACGTATCAATGTATATATATTGCAAAGTTTAATAACGCAAAGATTAATTGTCAAACTTAAGTGAAAGCATTTTAATTAAGAAATAATATAAATTTCAATATTACGCATAAAGAAATAATTTAAAAAATAACCTTATTAATATACTACTTATGTCATGTTTTAGGTGCCATACATTCAGGTTCTGGGAGCACAGGCTTGAATAAAATGCTAGCATGTGCAGATATTCCAAGTTTTTCAAATGACTTATACAAACGTTATAAAAAAGTGATTGGATCAACAACGCAATCAGAAGCAACTAATAGTTGTAAACGAGCTGCTTTAGAAGAAAAAAATTAGTGATCGAAAATATTAAGAATTTGTTATTAAGAATTTATAAGAATTTGTATATTAAGAATTTATAAGAATTTGTGTGAGCAATTGTAAGATATGTGAACAATTGAACCAATTTAATATGTTACAATTATGTGGATACAAAATAAAAAATAATTGTGACAAAAGAATGAGACATAGATTTTTACTATCCTTTAATTATATTTATGTATTTCGTTTTGCTTGAGAATTATGTATGAAAATGTGAGATCTTTTTATATTATTTTTATATAGCGCGCGCACATAATATACATAAATAAAGTCTTATTTTCTCTCATACACATGTTTATAAACTTTTTAGGCCACAGGATATTGCTAAAGATATTTACCCGAATCTAGGCACCATTAATTCTTCTGCAGAAGTGGAAAGTAGTGCATTTGATAAGAATTTAGGAGAAATTATAAATATTATTGTTTCATATGATACGGGCTAGTTCAAGCGAGGAAATGGCAGTAGCTAAGATAGTTTGAATGGTTATAGCACTATAATTGGTTTAGTCCAGAAAAATTCTGAAGTATGCTACTAGAAACAGAAAATGTTTAAAGTGTGAGTTAGGTCACAAAAAAGAAGACCATGACTGTCGCATGAATTTTCGCGGTAAGGCGATGGAGGCAGATGCTGGAGTTCAACTAATAAATCACAGTAATGTTCTTCAAGAGGTCTATTTACAGGTTAGAGTTGTCATTGGGGATGAAGATAATTCGATGATTGCGGCGGTACGAAAAGACAAATCGAACGTTAATTTTTATAAATTGGCTGATAAAAATCATTTGACTAAAAATTTTTCTAACGAGCTTTATAAAATGTGTGATAAATACGTACAAACAATTTAAAAGAAAAGGCATTATTGCACATTTAAAAAAATGTTTTTCTTATGCAGTCTCGCAAAATAAAGGCCAAAGCGATAAGTTTGCAACACAATTAAAAAGAATACCAGATCATGTATTTGATAATCACGAGAATTGCGGAGACTGGTGCAAACCGAAAGAGAAATATACGGTTAATTTGTCTGATCGAACTTTATACCAAGGACTATAGTGTAATTTTTTAGTAAATATGCAGCAAATGCACATAAATTTTCTATATCAGCATCTAGTCAAGCGAACGAGAACTTTAATAATATTGTAGCTAATAAAGCGCACAAAAATAAATGCCTCAACAGAAGCGTTGCGAGTGATTTTAGGGTAACGAATAGCGTCTGCGTAAAAAATGACGGAGAAAGCAGTACTTTAAATGTTCAAGAAAAATTGCAACTGCCACGAGGATCTCACACAGTGAAATATGCATTTAAAGCAGATCGTAAGCGATCTAAAAGGGTAGTAAGAGATAAGTCAAGAACAAAAAAATTACGAAGAATCCAATTAAAAAACAATAGAGAAAATTTAAGAAAAGTTACAGAAGAAGCTGAAAGTACTACATATAAAAGTAATTGTGGAATTGATGAAGCAACAAATAATGTTAATATAAATAAAGATAGCGGAGAAACGTTAAACATTTCAAATAATATTGTTTACTTTGATTTGGAAACGACAGGATTCTCTAATGATGCTGATATTTTGCAAATTGCAGCTGTATACACAATAAAATTTTTAATGTTTATGTAAAATCTTCAAATTTCCACCTGTGCAAGTAAAGCCACGGGACTGTGTCACGTAAACAGTAATTTATATCTTCGAGGCAAAGAAATAGAAACTTTTACTATTGTTAATGCGTTAGAGTCGTTTAAACAATTTTTAGATTCACTTTCTAAAACTAAAAAATGTTTATTAGTGGCACATAATGCCAGCTTTGACACACCACAGTTAATACGTGTAATTATAAATGAAAATATGCTAAATGATTTCGGTATGATCGCAGGTTTCTCTGACACATTAATGATGTTAAAAAAAATGTTGCCGGAGAGAAAAGGCCTCGATCAATTCAAATTAGAAACAGTGGCCAAAGACTTTTTGGAGTCTGAAGATTTAGGCTCATTTTACGACGCAATATACGATGTAACAGTTTTACAAAAGCTTATACACACATTGAATTATGAAAATAATTTATTTGATCACAGTAAGACTTTTTATAACTGTTACATCGAATTACAGCAAAAACAGAAAATGAATTATAATTTACAATTTGTAACAGAATTGAATGGTACGCTTTCAAAGGAAATTTTAAAGAGACTCGCTTTAAATGCTATAACGTATAATTGTAGAAATAAAAACGAAGGAGAAAAATGTGTAAGTGATATATTTATTAAAAAAGTTATCAAAAATAAAAAATTATTACCAGTGTTAGAGTTTTTTTAAAAAAAAATTGAATATAAACTAATGGAAAAGTTCACTAATATACACTGCCGGTCAAAAATCTTTGCACACTATGCATACTTATTGTATACGGATAAAAATGTTTAAGACAAACATGAATATTCGATCAAAACCAAAGAAAACATTAAATTTATTCATAAAGTATAAGAAACAAAACAAAACATTATCATTTGACCCTTACGAACCATTGGAAAAAAATAAAATCTTTGTAATCTTCTAAAAATAAGCATTTAGTTGACAACAGTGATTTCAATTTCCATTCCGCTTGGCGCTGTATCTTTGTCCGTGTGTTTGCAAATATTTCCGCTATGTTTCTTTTGTGTCATCGTAACGTGAAAACAATTGTAGAAAGTTGAGAGACAAGGATTTGATAACAAGGTATGTGGTGCTCTAGTATTAATTCACAAGTTTTTATTTTTTATTGAATTGAAAAAAAATGTTTGTGACTTGTGTGAATTATAAGAGATGACTCCGCGATGACATTGCAAACAAATGTGGACCGAGAGACGAGGGCCGTAATCAATGCATACTACAACAATGATGGTCTTTCTATTCGTAACATTGCCTCAAAACTGAAGATCCCCAGGTCCACTGTTGCATACACCATCAAGCGTTTTCGTGAAATTGGAACCAACAAAGATCGACCACGGGTGATTACGAAAGCTGAAGATAAGTCCATCGTGCTGCTCTCCAAACAAGATAAACGGCGAACTGCTCCTATAATTCAAGCAGATTTCAACTTAGGCCACGACAAGCAGATATCTGTAGCAACTATCAAAAGGAGACTTAGATCAACTGGTCTCTTTGGTAGAGTTGCTGGAAACCACTTCTTCGTCCAGTAAATAAAAAGAAAAGATTGCAATAGGCGCAGAAACGCAAGAATTGGACTGTAGAAGATTTTAAAAAAGTGTTGTGGACGGATGAGTTCAAATTTGAGACATTTGGCAGCAAAAGAAGAATATACGTACGAAGAATAAAAAGATGATGCCCAACTGCATTACACCAACTGTCAAACATGGAGGATCCGTAATGGTTTGAGGAGCATTTTCCTACTATAGAGTGAGTGCTCTGTATAGAATCAATGGAAATCTCGATCAGAAAGAATACCACAAAATCTTTGTTCATCACGCAGTTCCTATAGGAAAAAAACTGATCGGCCGGGGATTCATTATGCAGCAAGATAATGACCCAAAACACACTTCAAAGCTTTGCAAAAATTTCTTGATGAAGAAAAAAGAAAAGAATATACTAAAATTAATGTAATGGCCACAATCGCCTAATCTAAACCCAATCGAACTTCTATAGGAAGAACTTGACCGTAAAGTGAGGAACCAGTGTCCAACCTCTCAAGAAAGCCTCTGGAATATATTAGAAGCCTCTTGGAAGCAATTAGAGCTAATTATTTTGCAAAATCTAATCAACAGGATGCCTAGAGTAGTCAAAAATGTGTTAAGGGTTAAAGGTGGCTTTTTTGATGAAAAGAAGGTTTGATTTTTTCTAATCGTAAGGGTCTCAAATGATAATGTTTTGTTTTCTTCCTTATACTTTATAAATAAATATAATATTTTCTTTGGTTTTGATCGAATATTCATGTTTATCTTAAACGTTTTTATCCTTACCGTAAGTATGCATGATGTCCAAAGATTTTTGACCGGCAGTGTAGTTTTTTATAGCATTCACTGTAATTGTTATTTTATTATTAATAAAAGAATAATTTATGAAAATAGTTTATTTTACATACAAGACATTCCATAAGTGTTTTTATAGAGATTTTTTATACAATATAGTTGGTGTTCTAATAAATACAAATCATATGAAATAAAATTCTTTTTTATTTCAAATTACCTTTATCTATATTACTAATTATAATTATCAAAATGTGAGATATTGCATGTAAGTATGAATCATCTCATTTCGATACATTGGCAAAAGTATCATTATTGCTTAATAGTTAACATGCTGATATTATTAATTAATTGTAAAAGTTCCTTATCACTCAATCAAATTTTCTGAGAAAGTATGGGCTTTCTGTTTTTCGCTCGCCGCATATCTGCAGACATGGTAGTGTCTCGGCGCTAAGCATTGAGCATATGCGACGTTGCCAAATCGTCAATGTCTCCCACCTTTGCTACTACCGCCGGTCGAAAAAATAGCGGAGCTACTTATTTTGCTCAATGATTTCTTAAAAACAAATACCGAAAGCCATACCTTGAACAAAAAGTTCCCGGAATTACCACCAGATGATGCTCTGAGTCAGCTGATTTGAGTTCTATTTTTTTGGTTAGGTTGCCACATCTATCATTGACATTTCCACCAAATTTTATCGCCATAGCTTGACATTTGTAAAAGTTACGCCGTCTTGAGTACATCTACCTCTGCACGGTTTTCGATTTTTTATAGTTTTAAAAATGGAGTTGAATTTGCAACATCCGTGGTTTTTTGACTCGATCGAACAGAAAAAAATCGCAGGGAGCCATATCGGGTGAATTCGATGGCTGTTGGTATTCGTTTCGTTCTTGGTCAAAAATTCACGGATGTTGCAAATTCAACTCCATTTTTAAAACTGTAAAAAATCGAAAACCGTGCAGAGGTAGATGTACTCAAGACGGCGTAACTTTTACAAATGTCAAACTATGGCGATAAAATTTGGTGGAAATGTCAATGATAGATGTGGCATCCTAACCAAAAAAACAGAACTCAAATCAGCTTACTCAGATCATCACCTGATGGTAATTCCGGAAACTTTTTGGTCAAGGTGGTATTCAGACAAATTTCATATTATTCCTTGTAATATCAAGTTTTATGTCTCATTGTTTCAAAAAACTGTTAACAAAAACTTTTTTACAGTGAATAAAAAGACCACTTTCAAATAAGCTTTAGATAGAGATTTTATGTTAAACGCTTCAAGTTTGAAGTGGAATATCTCGATTTTTAATCCCGTTCCGGGTATTGAGTTTTAAAACGCATGTTCAAGATACTAAAACAAGCTTTTTCTATAAGTTTCAAAAAAATCTAAAGAAAATGGATTTTTCAGAGAACGTCCTTAATCACAGAATTAAAAATTCGATTATGTTTCAAAGATGTGTACTATAAATGAGCGGTTCTCTTGTTACTATAAAAGTAATATTTATGACATGTTGAAAACAACTTTAATTCCGTGCGAGCGTCCTAAGCCTTTAGATCACCGAGACCTTAGCATTATTCTTCGCAATAATCAATATGTATAGAGAGTTACGCATTTCTCGGCGCGCGTGTATAAACAATAATAAGATTGAAAGACCGCTAATGTTAACTACAATGCTTTAAATTAAGAAGCGCCATAACGGTCAGAACGTTAAGATGTTGAACTATTATAAATTCATTTAAATGAATTAATTTCAGAAATTATAATTGCGTGCCGATATGGTTGTCGGACTTTCAACGCAATCAAATCTGAAAATAACTTTCTGCTTCATTGATATAGGAGTATATGGTTGTGTAACATATTGTCCAGGAAGAATAAAAAATTATTATGGGATCAAAATAGCAGTAAATAACTCCAAAATGAATGTTAAACAATTGTTTTTCAATGATTTACAATTCAATTAATGTAAATAAAAATTTTAATTTTATCGTGACCTGTCATTCTACTCACTTAGGTGATCGTATATTATACATTATTCATATGAATAATTAAAATCCTTATTTCCGGAACATGAAACATCGCTTGCACAGGGGTCAATAAACTAATTGATACGACTTATTTAAAATAAAAAATATAAAATAAATTCCAGAAACTTATTTAAATTATAAAATGAGAAAAACGTATTTTCCCTTCATGGTCACCATGGATAAAAATTATCTAAACATCATCTTTCACGTTAAATTTCAGAATCTTCCTGGCTTTAGAAGTATTCGTACCTGCCATCTACTGGAGGTTTGAAGCTTCAACTATTGATAGAGATGCCTAGCTTTTTAATCGGACAATTAATATTAATATGTCTAGCAGCCATTCGAATAAAAAGCGTTTTTTTCTCGAGTCAAAATGTCAGCAAGTGTGACCAACGCGTCGTTTTCGTTAAAAAAAATTTGAAAATGATTTATATTTTTGCATTAAATTGCAAAAATAAACAACATGTGGATTGTGTCCTTCATATAAAAATTTAAAAAAAAATGAGGGAAGAATGTGCGTCGTACCTACGATCCATGTGTGATAGGAAAGACCGGAGATAGTTGATACATGGGATATGTTGTTACACTTAAAATTGCTGCAAAACAACAAACGATAATATTACACAAAAAATATAGAATTTGCTTAAAAATATTGCGGTCATGCTGCAATAAGTTATTTCAGACTGAATAGCATATTTTCAGAAATAGAAAATATTATCGGTTTTTCATATCCAAAAGTAAAATAAATCAGTGATACATTACATGTTACATTTATCAATCTGTTCACCACATATAATAATTTAAACTATTTCTATAGAATTCTTATTTTATAAACTACATCTTACAGTTATATTAACGTCTTAACATATATTTTTGCATAAGTAATAATTGAAATACGTAAATATGACACACCGGGACTAGTTGTGACGAGGTGTGTCGTTACAGGTGTCTGCTTCTCCGTCGTCACATCTAACCTCAACATAACTTATTGTAGCAGCAATAGCAGCAACCACATTGTAAACATACATTTTTATTTATGTGATGTATGTAAGAAAAAGGGAAAACTGTTTAAGTATATCATAAACGTTATTAATGTTACATATCTATACATAAGTATCGTTTTAAAATTATTAATGAAGTATCTCGCACAGCACCTTTCATTGCAAATATATATTAAATATATTGCATTTACATTGCGTTTCATTTCATATTAAATATAATGTATTAAATACGTAATTAATGCAATGAATATGAAATATTCAAGTCGAAATAAGTATTTAATACGTATGAAACATGTAGCAGACATATTGTGCATATTCAAGTCGAAATACGTATATAATACGTATGTAATATGTAGCAGATATATTGTACATATTCAAGTCGAAATACGTATAATATGATATTGTCAATACATATGTAATATGTAGCAGATATATTGTGCATATTTAAATGTATGGATATCAAACACATAGTTGATGCATATCCCACAGCAGCGCTCATAAAGCGCTGAAAAAGTACTTTTGCGGGTGCATAAATCTAACAGTTTTTTAGCGCTTTAAAAGTGCTTTCAAAATCCACTATGAAAAACGCACTATTAGCGCATATAATCAGCGCAAAATAAATGCAGTTTTATAACACATTTACAGCACTTTTCATGTAGCACAACAGTGCCTGCAAAGTACTCGGAAAGCGCTGTAAAAGCACATACAATTAGCGCAGGATAAATGCAGGTTTATAGCATAGTTACAGCACTTCCCTCGTAGTACAGTAGCGTCTGCAAAGCGCTCGGAAAGTGCTGTAAAAGCGCTATGAAACTGCATTTTCCCTGCGCTTTGCAGGTGTTGCTGCATGGAATTACTCTACAGATAGAGTGAAAGAATTTGAGAAAATTGAAATAACAAAATGGCTGCAATTGTTTTATGAGATTTTATTGTAAACAGTAACATGTAAATGACAATTTACATTCACATTTATATATTTCTAACATGACAATTTATACACTCACATGAGATAATTATTTATTATTAAAGTGATTTAATTACAAACATGTAAATAATAACATATAAAGCAAAAAATTATAAAAACAGATTAATAACCACGCTCTAGCGAATTAAATCAAACTTTAAAATTGCCTATAAGAGCCGACATTGGACGGATTTGTGTATATAAATTTATTTAAGTATTACAAATATAATATATGTTTGGATCGCCGTTTGGATCCTTTTCAATAATAATCCTGTGCAGTAGGACTTTGCTGCGGTAGATCTTTTTTTCCAACATATTAAAAATTGTCGTTCAGCAGAAATCAGTGCTAAATATTAAAGCATTAGTAATTATCATATCGAATCGTAACTTTTATATAGTTCATATTATTATAATAGAAAATCTAATAATGCTGTTTATGATATGACCTAGATTTAGTAAATAATATTATGAATGTCATTATACAAGAATTGGATTACGAATTGCTACACGATTTAAGAATTAGAAGATGAAATCGGAGAGAAAAAAATTCAAATTACTTTGACGATTAATTTACGATTCCACGATATACTGATGTATTATTTATTGCACATTTCAGAATGTCACAGCCGACGTTTGAGGTATATATATATATATATATGTATA
>NW_017257505.1:37457-39980 GCF_001594055.1 Mycetomoellerius zeteki
TATATATATATTATATATATGTGTATGTAATATACACATATAATAATAATAAGATTATAACAGTATATATATTATTATATGTATAATACATATAATAATACATATAATTGTTTGTAAGATATACATTTCTTTAATTAGGTTTATACATTTATGTTTCTATACAATTCAAATCGGCATATATTTATTAAAACGATTACTTTTTATTTTTGACTGTAGAAATTGCTTAATGAGGTTGCAGCTTTTATTAATAAAAGAACAAGAAAATGCGAATATAAACGTTATTCAAAAATTGATGTTTACAAATGTGTTTGTTTGCGCGCGCGCACACACACGTATAACGGAGAGGGTTTGGAGTCAAAAGATACTAGAGAAGTGACGAACTCTAGGGTCCTGATCTGCGTCACACACGCACACACACACACACATGTGCACTCACGCACACAAGAGATGTAAATCCGACCGAGCAACCTCCACGCGGTACATTTTGGATAATTCTAATGCCGGCGGTATTTAAACTTTAAAGACTCATAACTCAGGAAGTTCTCATCGGAAAAGAGTTTATGATATTGTGTTTAGAAAACGTCTCAACATAACCTACAAGAATCTGAAATAAAAAATAGAGGGTTCCATTTAAAAAAATTAAGTTGACGTTACCTTGACAACGCCATTCTAGGTCAAATAACTACTATCGTTAAATGCGTCTTTTTACAACTTTTGTTTGAAACATTTTTTTCTAAAATGTATCGTTTATGAGATATTTGGGTGGATCCAGACTTTTGGCCCACCCTGTATGTATATAAATATACATATTATATACATATATATTTTATTTAATAGTATATATGTAATGGTTTATATTATTATAATAAATATTTACCATACATTACATATTTATTTCAATTGCAACAGAATGAATTTATTCTATGAATATTCTATGAATATATTGAAAATAAAAAATGGGCCCTTCTATTCTCATGAGAACGCAACCATATTCTCTTCGTCTCTCCGATTTTAATACGATGTTTGACACAAAGATTTTTTTCTTGATGATACTACTAAGTATTTGTATTATAGAATTGTCATTGTATTTTAGCTTTAATTTCAATGAATGTTTTAAATTTTCTGTTTCTCATCTCATTAACGTCAATCTATTTAACAATAGTATCACTGTCCGTACTATGGAAGGGATTCCCTAGTAGTGTATCCGCAGCTTCTAAAACACCGCATTCTTTGTTATTCAACGAACGCATCGCAAAATTCCACAGTTTCGATGCCAAGGACTTATTGGAATTTAATTGCAAAGTCTATATTGCATTTTTCGACTTTGTTGTGTATTTTGTTAAGTATGAGTTTAAAAATTCTAATTTTTCTCGTATAAATTGTATGTCCATATTCTCCTCCCAGACTAATTGTATAGCCGCGGATTATAATCATTGATAAACGGTTTCTAATATGACTGTCCGCGGCCCATTACCATTGGGGACCGCGAAGAAGCAGCAAAGGAGGCGGACGGAGAAGAAATAACAATTATAATAATAATTATAATAATAATATATAATAATAATTATAGGTAATTTTTAAAGATTATAATTTAGCGCCCATTATTGATATCAAATCTTTAATATATCTAATACTGTAAGGGATAAATATCGAAAAGTACGAGGATTCACACAGAAGGACTTAAAACCGTCTTAGAAAAATGCTAAGTCTTCTTTATTCGGCCATTATAACAATAATAATAATAATGTTCTTTCGTCGCACGCACGCACGTCGTTCCCTACGCGTTTCCATCTATCGGGAATACACGTAACGCCAGTAGCATTATCCAGCGCTATCTACGCGCGAGTTTTGATTTAATCTATGTTTGCCTCATAATACATATCGTTAAAATTAAGTAGATTTTTTATTTTTATGACTATTCATTACAAATAATTTCTTTAGTAAATAAACACGTAATAGTTAAGAGTTATCTTTCAAAGTGACTTTTCCAAACTTTGCAAAAAATTAGTATAATCAGTTATCGTTGCAATGAAGTCGTTATCAAGTCGTTTTTATAAATGATAAAATTTACGGCGTTACTTTATTTCCCATATATCCCTGCATTTTTATATATATATATATATTTGCATAAAATGTTCCTTTCCAATTAGTTATTCAGTCAAATGATTCATAAAATAAGAACAATGAAAAGATTCTTAACTATAAAAATTCGAACTTTGGGTAGCCTTTTCATCAGTGTTTTAAACATTTCAGTAACTTTTACTTAATTTTATTCCTTTTTTCAATCTGGAAATATTACTTAACATAAACCTGCTTCATACGATACTTGTTTTCCCACTACATTTTCTAAAATCTTCGGAAGGTTTAGCAGTCACCCACCTCACGTTAAAAAGTTATTAAAAATGAAATAGGGAATTCAACTCCAACATTGTTGACCTTGACATACAGGGTGTCCCATTTTAAAACTTCCATGCGATTATCTCAGAAAGAAGGCGTTTATCGAAAAAGTGTTTCAGACAAAAG
>NW_017257505.1:41636-50725 GCF_001594055.1 Mycetomoellerius zeteki
ATTTTGGCCCTCGCATGACCACATATCTGAACGTGAAATTTTCCGCTCTTTTCATTTCCGGAGAAAGAAATTGGGGTTTCCATTTAAAAATCTTGATTTGACCTTGAAATGACCTTTAAACTTGACCCTAAGGTCAAGGACAAGGTCACCACTGGTTGACCGCCTTTGATCCCTGCAACTTTTGTCTGAAACATTTTTTCGATAAACGCCTTCTTTCTGAGATAATCGCGTGGAAGTTTTAAAATGGGACACCCTGTATATTGTCAAGGTCATGCCCTTAAATAACCATCGAAACGTTTTGGTAGTCGCTCGTTGATTATTGAGAAATTATTAAAATTAAAATGGACAATTCACCCCTGATGACCTTGACCCTCCTACACATTACGAAGGTCGTCACACCGAACAACCTTCGGAAAGTTGTAGCATTCACCCATCACACGTTACAAAGCTATCCCAAAAAATTAAAATGACCCCGATTCACATTGTCAAGGTCAGGACCCTTAGTGACCATCGGACACTTTCAGCAGGCGAGGATGAGAGAGGACGAAAAGGGGTGAGAGAAGACAAAAGAGAGTGAGATAGGACGAAAAAGAAAAGGGTGGGGATGAGGAATGGGGAGGAGGAGAGAGGAGGGAGGGGGTGCGACGGGTCAAAGTTGGTGGAGGTGTGAGTGAAAAGTGAGAGAGGACGTTAAAATAATTAATATAACGAAAGAGAATGAAATACGACGAAAAAGCGGGTGGTGGGGACGGGTTGGGAGGGGGAGGGGGAGGAGTGGATCGAAGTTGGTGGAGGTGTGAGTGAAAGGTGAGACAGGACGTTAAAATAATTAATACGGCCTTGAATGCGGACAGAGAAGAAGGAGGAGACGTTACTTCATTTCTCACGACAATCATCACTTTTCGACCGCTCATATGTCCAGAACGGCTTGACCGATTTTAATTTTTTTTAGCTCAAATTACTCATGGCGATGCGGCCTTCCAGGATATATTACGTGCGTTTCAAAATTTTTTATATTTTAATAGTTATGCACCCCCGAAAAATACACTTTGGTGGCTCGGGATAAGAGACTTGTAGTGTCTTTCATTTCATTTTTATTAATCTTTAAATAGTTTTTTTTAACATGGCCGGAGACACTACCGCGTCTCCTGATTATATAAAATTATATATAAAATTAAATGATATTATTTATACCATATTATATAAAATTATGCGTTTTGTATAATTATATATATAATTTTTTCCGGGTATTTAAAAAAATTTTATTTGATAATAAAATAACTAAAAAATAAATTTATTAAAAGTTTTATAAAATATCAAACTTTATAAATATGAGTATTTGGGCGAGTTTTGGCAGTAAGTATATAATATACTCGTATAATAATTATAAAATATCATACACACATAACGCTGAGAGAAAAATTTTGCTGAAATTGTTTCACATTTTGAAATATCTTCCAACAAAATTTCAATATTTTAGAGAATTTTCAATATAATTTCAGTGACATTTAGCTGAAAAATTCATTTTTATTAAAAAAATTATTAATACTAACATGATTATTATATGACAAAATGTTAAATATCATAATTGCGAACATTTTGTCATATAATAATCATGTTAGTATTAATAACGAGATTAACAAGTAGTTTTAAAATTTATAATAAATACATTCATTGCTCTTTATAACAAAAAATGTGATGCTCTTTATGACAAAAAATGTGCTTATACATTACAGGAAATATATGGTACCGTAACTTACCACTGTTAGATGTCAAAGGAGCCATTAGATGTCAATGACAACCCTGTTTCTTGAGTTAAATAACATTTTATTATCTTTTTACTTCCTCACTATGTGTATCAAAATGTTAATCAATCCATTTCTGTAGTTAATTTCAACATAAGCCACGTTCACATTAACGTATGTAAGTAAATAAATTAGAGTCAAATTAAAACATCTTCTTGAGTTAAATTATTTAACTATGTATTATTAAATTAGTGACATATTGAGGAAAATGAGGAGAAGGATGTTGTAATTTTACAATATTTTGATAAGTATTTTTTAAATATTACTCGCGCGAATATATTTTATGTATTAATAATATCTTTTTAAACACATTTTTTAAACGTTCCAAAGTAGTCAATGGAGGAATGACGGCATTTGGAATAATTCGTGCATAAAAAAATTAGAGTGGAATAGGCCTACTGGGGAAACCACTATAAAAAAAGCGCACCATGCTATCTACCTCATGATGGTGGTGTGGAAATGATAGCATTTTATCATTTTCTTTATCTTTATCATATTCTTTTCTACAAGTAGCTTTATAATAAAATTACATCTATCATAAATATTTTTAAAAATAATAATTTTTTTAAAGTTCTGAAAATTGCTGCCAACATAGAGTTCGAAGGGTGAAATCAAGCCTCATGTGTGAAGCGATTTTCTGCTTTCCCCGTTATATCTCGAAAATTATTCGAGATATAAAAAAATGTTTTATACAAAAGTTTTACAATAAAATTACCTCTATTTATTCACGTCAATGATATTTTTTTAGAATAATTATTTAACAATTTTTTTTCGAAAATTTAGAAAAAAAATTGCTAAATAATTATTCTAAAAACGCTATTGAATACAGCTAATTTTGTTGTAAAACTTTTGTATAAAACATTTTTTTATATCTCAAGTAGTTTTCAAGATATAACGGAAAAAGCTGAAAACCGCTGTACACATAAGGGGTGATTTCACCCCTTCAAACCGTTTTTTAGCAGCAACTGATATTTTCTAAATTCATCTCTTTATGTAAGCTACAAGTTCACAAAGTTTCATTAAAATCAGAATTTGACACCTCGAGAGATTCCCTTGTTAGTAAAATTTCCATTTTTTAAATGTAATCTGATGTATCAATAGCTACTACGACATTTCCCTTGTCTGCATGCGTTAACAATATTTATGGATTGTCTTTAAAAAATTGTTTGGTTGCAACTAGCGAATCTATTATCTCTTCGTCGGTATTAGTTCTGTTATTTATTACATTTTTAATATTTTGTAAAAATGGATAAAACTTATTCCTGAATGCATTTACATTGTTGTTCTTTAGTCTCGTTAAGTTGTTTTCTATATGTTTAATAAACTCTATCGTGATAAATTCCACATTGCAGGGAGGAAGGCAGAAATTTTATCCCAGTTGTAATAGACTTTGTACTTTTGCCGAAAAACTTAACTAGTGAGATTTATAAACCACTTATTTTATTGAGTGCTTTAAATTTAAAAATGTTTTGATAAAATTAAGATTGATTTAATTCCACTTCATAAATGTAATTATTATTAAAATCATGTGGCTTTTCGAAATTAAATTTATTTTTAGAGTGTGTATTATTAATGTTAGAATTAACCAGTTAAAAGAAGGGCTACGAGACAGTTACAACATAAAGAATATTTAATAAACTTTCAAACGTTTCGACACCGATCGGGTCATCTTCAATGTAAACAACAAGCAATAATACATAAATTAACAGAATATTCGGTCACATAATAAAATCCGGTAAAAACGTCGGTTAATATAGTATTCGCTTTGTGCGGTCCAAATATAAGTACCATAACGGTGATCTCATCTCTCTTTTCCAATTCTACAATCTTGATTTGTCATAATGGTGTAAGTCAGACGCAGAGAGGAAAACCTCTCACAACGTCCCACACTTGCCCACAACATCGCTTGACATCGTAGAGGATAGATGTCCTCTCCAATAGTATCATGGCTTAATTTAATCTATTTTATTATACGGAACTTAGTTAATTTGCGTTTTCCTCTCTGCGTCTGACTTACACCATTATGACAAATCAAGATTGTAGAATTGGAAAAGCGAGATGAGATCACCTTTATGGTACTTATATTTGGACCGCACAAAGCGAATACTATATTAACCGACGTTTTTACTGGACTTTATTATGTGATCGAATATTCCGATAATTTATGTATTATTGCTTGTTGTTTACATTGAAGATGACCCGATCGGTGTCGAAACGTTTGTATGTATGAAAGTTTATTAAATATTCTTTATGTTGTAACTGGCTCGTAGCCCTTCTTTTAACTATTGATTTATTCTGATTGATCCATATTGATAATTATTTGTTAGAATTAGCGTTATTGTTATGCGAGATTTCTTCGTTTATTTTGCAATAATATTTGATCGTTTCAACTTTATCGCTTTGATGATTATTGTCTTTTGATTCTAGCCATTTTATTTTATTTAACATCATCTTCCTCTCTGCTACGTGTAATCTATGTAAAGAAAAGTCCTGAGTATGGAAAAATTCGTTGTATATGTTGAACGGTAATTCTCTAATTATATTTCTAGTAAACCGATTTATGTTATATTCCAGTCATCTATAATGATAAAATGTATCAGATATTTCGATGTTGAGTAATTTGACTGCAAAATCGTTCCTACTCTTTTCTGCTTGTAATTTATATTTTTGATTGTGAAACTTAAGATTATCAACGCTTTTCTAATTTACATGTGAGGTAATATTCCTCGTATTTCACACATGCGTAAAAATTCTATTCTTATTCCTACTCTCACGCATTCTTTGTTTAAACCAAGTTTTAAATAATTTGACTACTAATAATGTACACCGAAATTTAAGTTAATAAAGTTAAAATAAGAATAACGCGTATTTCAGGGAGAATAATTTAACGATATAAATTTAAATAAATAAAGACTCCTTAGATAAACAAATCTTGAGTATCATGTTACTATCAGGAAAAGCCAATGTGAGCCAACACAAGTTGTCCATGTGTAAGAATATATATTATAAATTGATTAGATACAGACGAACGTTTCAACCCTAGTATCCTCTTCAGTGAAATTGAATATGATATAGAATCCTTACTGTTGTACATTTAGGTGTATAATATTCGAATCGTCAAATAATTTTCCTGATAGTAACATCATACTCAAGATTTGTTTATATAAGGAGCCTTTATATTTATTTAAATTTATTTTTAAAATACGTATTTTAAATAATGTTACTTTAAATACAACCGACCCTTACACATATCGATTTTTGGGTTTTCCTTTTCCTTCCCATTCCTTTCTTCATTCATCTCATTCTGTCACTCTCTCTTTCTCTTTATCTCTTTCTCTCTCACTTAAACGGAAATGCTTTAAATTACAAAGTTGCAGAAGCCAGAGTTTTATAATTCGACATACGCTGCCAAAAGTTTAAGTCTATATATAAAATTTATAGATGTTCCATCAAGATACTACTGGAAACTTCGATTCATATCATACTAAAAACTATTTCCCAATTTAGAAATAAATTGACATTTTATTTGGTACAGTAATGATTAACATATCACATTATTGAATTTTAAGAAAATAAAACCATGATCATAAAGCCCTTTTTCCAAAACTGTGCTGTGATCTATTTTAGAAGAGAAATGGAAAAGCCTTTCATTCAGAACAAATAAAATAAATATTGTAGACAGATTACCTAGAATAATAAGAAAAACTAATTACGTAAGAGTAGCTACTTTGACAAAGGTATTTAATATTCTTTAAAACTTTTCTTATAAAGAATGTGTTTAGAGAAACATCAAACATGATATATTATTTTTTATTTCATTATAAGACAATGAGTAAAATAATAAAGATACGTTATAATCTATAAATTTTGTATTCTTTTATATAGAGGATACGTTTTTAATTAATTAACGCAGTCTTAAACTTTTAGTCGGCAGTGTAGCTAAGACCACGATGCAATGGGAAGATGATACCAACTTGGAACAGCCTGTATTGTAAGAGTTTATATAAAGAGTGATCCGTCATTAAAAAGTTCAGTTCCTTATCATCTACAACTCAAACAATACTGTAGTGATATTGCAAATAACAAAAGCAGGTATAATTGATAGCATAAATAAAAAAATAAAAAAAATAGATACATAAGTTCCAAGTTGTTAGAACTCGCTAAAAAATTATTCACATAAAACATTTATATAAATATATATAATTATGATTGTATACAAAATATATGTATGTACATACACGTCCATATATTATTTTTTCTTTTGTAAACTTACTGTTTGGTATAGATAAATAATAATAATAACAGAACAAATGAATAACTAAAAAAATAGTCATCATTGTTCTTTTTAACGAATCAAGTTTGAAGAAATGAAAAATATTGCTTATATGAAATAATTATATATCATTACAGTTTGACAAGTCAAAAACTTTTTAAAAGGGGACTTCTAAGTAGTATTCCTGTTGCAAATTCTTACGAGAAAAATTCTTGAGAGATCTTCCAAGAAAATTTTCACATACGAATTTCAGACAAGAACAAATAAGTTCGTATAAGAATATATCGCATACGATACCTATAGGTAAATCAGTAATCTTGCATAAATCTTATACTAATGTTACATGAATCTTATAAGCATGTTACATGAAGTTTGCACGCATGTAACGTGAATCTTGCAAGATTATATAACTGGAGTGTCATTATGAAAATATTACAAGAATACTATTGGAATTTTGTGTGATTTATTACTCGTATTCTAGTAAATAAAATAGACAAGCAAGGAGTTGAATGGGATTTAAAAGAATTCATTTTGGCTAAAAATTAATTCTTTTTACACAAATTGAATAACGGCTTTTCGACGAAATCAAACTTAATTTGGGAAAGGAGCATAAAAAGCCTATGCCAGTTATTATAGCGAGATTATAATTTATCAATTCATTAAGACAGTGATAATGTATTCAGTCATTTTCAGTATTCTAACAAATTTTTTAATTTTTCTTCATTCTTTTTCATTTCATATATTCAATCCACACACAGTTTCTGTTCATTTAATAATTCCATTTCGTTTACTGAGATGATCGATACCTTTATTATTTTGGAGCGATCACGTAAAGAAATTATTTCTTAAAAGTATCTTATTAGGCTAAAGTAATTAAAATCTTTTCATTGCGATATAAATCGTCGTGTACGATTCATGCCAGATTCCTACACCAACTTGAAAGATAAATTATTTCGTAACTATATGTTTTTTAAGACTGACACATGATCTTTCCCACGTAGCACAGCAGTGCTCATAAAGCGCTAAAAAAATGCTTCTGCGGGTGCATAAATCGAGCAGCTTTTTTAGCACTTTAAAAGTGCATCAGAGCTTTGAAAGCGCTTTCAAAATCCACTACGAAAAGCGCACTATTAGCGCATATAATCAGCGCAAGATAAATGCAGTTTTATAACACATTTACTGCATTTTTCATGTAGCACAACAATGCCTGCAAAGCGTTCGGAAAGCGCTGTAAAAGTTATAAAACTATATTTTCCCTGCGCTTTACAGGTGTTGGCGCATAGAATTTACTCTCCAGATAAAGTGAAAGAATTTGAGAAGATTGAAATAATAAAATGGCTGCAATTGTTTTAGGAGATTTTATTACAAACATATAAATAATAACGTGTAAATGACAATTTACATTTACATTTATATATTTCTAACTGACAATTTATATATTTACATGAGATAATTATATATTATTGAGTGATTTAATTCACATGTAAATAATAACATATAAAGCAAAAACTACACAATTAGATTAATAATCAAGCTCTAGCGAATTAAATCAAACTTTGAAATTGCCTATACGAGCCGACATTGGACAGATTTGTGTATATAAATTTATTCGAGTGTTACTTACAAATGTAATGTTTGGATCGCTGTTTGGATCCTTTTCAGTAATAGTTCTATGCGGTATTATTGAAAATGATCCAAACGGCAATCGAAATGTATATTACATTTGTAACACTTGAATAAATTTATATACACAAATCCATCCATTGTCGGCTCTTATAGGCAATTTCAAAGTTTAATTTAATTCGCTACAGCATGTTTATCAATCTATTTTTAATTTACACTGCCTGAAACATGTATCATTACAATAATAACTTTTTTAATTATATTAATTTAGTTTTCGGATGATATGCGATAGGAGAATTATTGAAAAAGATCCAAACGGCGATCGAAACGTATATTACATTTGTAACACTTGAATAAATTTGTATACAAAAATCTATCCAGTGTTAGCTCCTATAGGCAATTTCAAAGTTTGATTTAACTACAAAAATACTAACAAGATACTACTTAATACTACTACTCAAAATAATACTACTCTATTGGAGATAAGATTATCTTTGGCAGATAAGAAAGTAAGAAGATGTAAAATTGATAATTAAAGATTACTATTCTGCCAGGAAAAAAGTGTTACCTTTCAAATGGTTCTTTACTGAGCTCGATGCGATCACTTTTCGCTAAATTATTTCCTATTTAAAATAGTGTTGTCATTAGCTGAAATTATGGTTTTAATTTTTCTTAATATGAAGAGCATGGAGTTAAATTGATCATAATTGAATCTGTGTGTTGCGTGTGTGTGTGTGTGTGTGTGTGTGTGTGTGTGTGTGTGTGTGTGTGTGTGTGTGTGTGTGTGTGTGTGTGTGTTGCGTGCGTGCGTGTGTGTGTGCGTGCGCGCGCGCGCGATACGTCGGGTATCACAAGGATAACGACCCCGTGATTCATCAGATAAAAGACTCGGAACCCTCCGTATGATGTGTGTGTACACACATGCACACTATAAGCACGCGCACAAGCACTCTCATTTTCTCAATCACTCTCTCACTCACTCACTCGCTCACTCACTCGCTCACTCACTCGCTCACTCACATACACGCTCTCGTATGCACATCCTCGCTCTCCTCCCTCACGCTCCCTTCCCACAATCCCTCCTTCCCTCTCTATCTCCCTTCTTCTCCCTCTTTCTTTCTCTCCCTCTTCCCCCCTCTCTCTCTTACTTCATGTACACAGCGCACATACATGTACGTATGTGTGTATGCATGTATGTGATACAAGGTGTAGTAAAAAGAAATCCATTATTTTTCCAATAGATGGCTTTAGTAATCTGTATCTCGCGTTGTATAAGTGCGATCGGGTTACGCTAAATGGCGTTAGAAAAATAAGATTTTGTACTAAAAAAACTTCTCAGACAGTTTTGTGATTGCTTGACTCAGTATTGTTTGAGTGCGCGTCAAAGA
>NW_017257505.1:51740-52270 GCF_001594055.1 Mycetomoellerius zeteki
GTGCATATTTGACCTAAATCGGATCATTCTAACTATACTAAATAAAGCCTTCAATTTCATGCAAAATAATGGATTTCTTTTTACTACACCTTATATAATGAGGTTATATACATATGCTGTGAAATAAACTTTTTCCAAGAACTTTTTGAACTAAATAGTATATTATTAAAATGTCGACAAAGAAAATAGATATTGAAGAATTTGTTAACGTATCTTTTTTTCTTGGAATCAAAATATTTTCTTCAGCGTCGAAAACATGGAGAAAAATCGATGAAAGACGGCAAGAAGAGCATGTTCATTTCAAATTTTCTTAATCAAAATGAATTTTTCAACTAAAAGGCGCTGAAATTAAACAGAAAATTTTTTTAATTGTTGAATTTTAGCTGAAAAGTATTCCAAAATATGAAACAATTTCAGCAAAATTTTTCTACCAGCTTGTGTATGATATTTTATAATTATTACATACTTACTGCCAAAACTAGCCGAGATACTCATATTTATGAATTTAGATATTTTATAAAATTTTCAAT
>NW_017257505.1:53472-67037 GCF_001594055.1 Mycetomoellerius zeteki
TCTCTTTCTTCTTTCTTACGTAACTACGATTTTTATTTATAGTGAAATGATCACGACTGTACGTAGAAAAATATTTACGTAAGTAACAGTTATTTGTTTCAAGTATTTCAAAAGTTTATATATTCGCCAATCTATCATAAAGTTCATCAAGTATGAAATTTATTTAAAATATATTCTGAATCCTAATAAGTTTAATATTTCAATCAAGATTATTAAAACAAATTCGGTTTGCTTATTATATAAAGTCACTTCTTCGATCAATTTTATAATATTCTTTAAAAGAAAATGAAATCTTGTTTTGAGTACATAATAATGAATATTTCTAAATTTTGTATAATTCTAAAATTTGTATAATAGTTTGATAAACACAAATTCAATTTTATATTCAGAAAAATATTATTAGAATGAATCTATGTGTGCTAGTGGACATTTTAACTAGATTTAGTAACATCCGAAAGAAGGTCATGGATGATCTTTGAGTTTTCCAATCTATACTGTGTATATCCTATGTTCTTCTTCTTCCGAATGTCTTCGTCGCACGCGCTATAGTTTTTCTTTTTGGTAAGCCTATTCTTCGGCTGATTACTTGAGCCGTGTGAAAAGCCGTATATAATATACATTTTAGCTCGAACGCAGTGCGTTATTATATTTCGTGACCCTCGATCCCTGACAAATATAGCAAACAATATTTTGTTCCTGAAACTAAATATATGAAGTCTGTATCAAAAGATAAAGTCAAAATAACAAAATACCTATTTGATACAAATAAAAGCTTTGCTGAATGACTTCAACATACTGTTCGTATATTTATTGCTAAAATTTAACGAATAATGTAGATGATCGGTGTATCCGCACATTTTGTCATTTTAAAAGAAAATTTTCATTAAGCAAACCGATATTTATTTTAGTGATAGAAATATTTTGTTAAAGAAATTTTACATTGAGTAGAAGCAACTGAATTTTCATTCGAAAAATGAAACACAAGAAACGTCCACAAATATATAAAGTAAAAGTATCTAAATAATTTGTTGATAGTAGCAACTCTGTAACTGAATGAAAAAAATTTTTTTAATTTTTAAATAGAATTCGTATTTTTTTTTTATTATTTTTAATGTAGGTTAATAGAATTAATGTATATAGTTCTATATACAATTTATGAATTACAAATACGCATAGGATATTTTACAATTTTTGAAAACGCATATGGTATTGATGGGATTCGAACCTAAGATTTCTGAGGCGGTAACTAATACGCTATAACGCTGAACTATAATCGCACGCTGTTTGGACAGTTTTGAAACTGGTCGTTATATTCCCATCCGAAGCATTTATATCATTGATTCAAGCAGTTGCATGGCAAATCCAACTCATTCTTTAAATACTAATTTAAATAATTCTTAAACTAAGAAAAAAATATAGTTAATTTTAATAAATATTTAGATCAACAATATAAACTAAATAATTATTAAATATAAAGATATTTTATTTGGTACGAGTAATATATAGTCTTCATTTAACACTCATTTGTTTATTGAGTAAATATTTATTTACTATAAGTAAATGTTTAGTTGCACTCAAAGAAATCGTTTTGTATGTATACAATAAAAATTTTCTTGACTTGTGATTAACAAAAGCTATGTTGTCCTAACCAAAATTTTTAGTTATGTAAATAATGTGAGTTCATCGTCTAAAAAATTGGGAAAAATAGTATCATGAACAAAATAAAATATTTGTGTCACGGAAACAAAATTTCAATTTCTGCAATAAAATATTTTTCTTAATGTAGAGTTTGTTTCTACGACATATCTAAACGTTGTAAGCAATAAAAAATTTGTTTCCGTGACGCAAATATTTGTTTAAAAATATTTAACCCAACAAAATTATTTAATTATTCTAGAAGAAACAGTTTGATAATAGAAATCAAATCTTTATTAAAATAGGTTCAACCAAATGTTTTGGTTAATATAACCAAATATAATTTTATCTTTACAAAAATTTAGTATCATCACAAACAGTAAACCTGTTTGGTAATACTAAATTTTCAAAGCTGTTAACTTTAACTTAACTTAGTTAAAAAAAAAGTTAAAAAAAACCAACCCTGATCAAGGAAAGAAGTGTTTTATTCATTGTTAATACCGAGGCTTGAAATTGACAAAATCTGCTGACCGTTTCAACAAAAATTTTGTCACATCTAATTTAACCGCGTTCGGTTAAAAATACAAAATATTTATCAGTTTTATTTAGTTGAAGGAAACATATCAAACAGTCAACATCATACAATGATGTGATATTTAATTACTTTTCTTTAGAGAAAAATAATATTTATTTTCAACTAAATCATGTATGAATCAATCAAGTTTTTATTTAACTTTGAAATTGTGACAAATAATTAATTTACCTGAATTTGGATCACGCTTGGTTCATCAATCAAAAACTGTTTGAAGATGAACAAAAGCTTTTGTTACATTAAAAAATTAAAATTATGAAATCTGTTGTTTGTTTTTACAAATACTTTCTTACATCTAACTTAACCGTTCGGTTGAAAATACACAATATTTATTAGTTTCATTTAGTTGAAGGAAACACATCAAACAGTTAACGTTATACAATGATGTGATATTTAATCATTACTTTAGACAAAAATAATATTAATTTCCAACTAAATCATGTATGAATCAACCGAGTTTTTATTTAACTTTGAAATTGTAACAAATAATAATGTAACGGATTGAATACGACAACGAAACATTACTTTCAAAATGATTGGGGAACGTACACTTTGTATGCGATATTTCAAATACAACCTGATCGAAAGCGCACCTACTAATGCGAATTATAACCGATATACTGTTAATCGTCAATACCGTATAGCCAATCGGGAAATCTGAATTAAAAACCTGATTCAAAACGATACAATTTTTTTAATCGTTTTCTATCATTTTTTTACTAGAATAACCTAATTTCAAAAAATTATATTTAATTTTAATATAAATGATGCTTTTAAAATTAAAATTTACTTTAACTTCAGTTAATTTAATCATAACACAACTTTAAATGAATTAGTTCTTTGTTTACGCAACTTTCAACAGAAATAAATTAATTTTATAAGTCATTAACTTTAATTCAATTTACATGTAAACCTACGGAAGTGTTACTTACTGATTTTAATGAAACTTTGCATATTTGTAGAACTATGAAAAATATTTGCCGATAAAAAAAATACGTGTCAAATATTTTTCATAGTTTTACAAATACATATGCAAAGTTTCATTAAAATCAATAAGTGACACTTCCGTAGGTTTTATTTATTAGTAAAAGATAAATTAACTTATTATACTCAATCGTGCATAAAATATTCACAACATTTTTCTAGATTACTTGAAAAAATAATAATGGATGGGAAAGAAGCAGCTAAATCATGGAACGATATTGATTCCGATGAGGCGATCGTTATTTCTGGTATTGCTGGTAGATTTCCTCATTCAGATAACATGGATCAATTACGAGAAAATTTATTCAATAAAATTGACCTTGTAACAGCAGACCATAACCGATGGAAAATAGGTAATTAATTCATAATTATGTCTATACATTATACTTTTACATTTATACCTGACTTTAATTAAGATAGAATATGTCAGCTTTTCTATATAAAATATAATTACGTATTTATTTATCAATGAAATTACTTCAAATTGAAATTTTATATAAAAAGATAAACACGGAACATAACATTTGAATATATTTAGCTATGGAACATCCAGAATTCCCAAAACGTATGGGAATTGTCAATAATGTAGAAAAATTTGATGCGGATTTTTTTGAAATACCTTTTGAGCAAGCACACACATTCACATCCGAAACGAGATTATTACTGGAACATAGTTATGAAGCAGTTATTGATGCCGGGATCAATCCAAAGCAATTACAAGGAAAAAATACTGCTGTAATTATAGGATCATCTGTTATTGAAGGACAAAAAACATTGTTTACAGATATTGTGGTAAGAAAGATTATTCTCTCTCTCTCTCACGCGCGCACACGAACACACGCATACACACACGCACGCACGCACGCGAGCATGCGTGTATTATGCATATCTACATACATATATGAGACATTCCACGTCAAACCGGGCACCATTGAAATATCGCCATTTCTAATTTTTTTTTTAATTTGCTGACATATATATTCTACAGATAAAAATATAAGACACGCTTCCCTAGTAGCACAAAGTATTGGCGCATTATTGGGAAACGAATGTACAGCCAATATTAAACGTTGGTTAAGAATTGCACATCCAATATTGGTCCAATATTGTAAAGTAGACGCCTAGTCACATTTAGCCAATATTGGTTCAACAATATTGGGTCAATATTGGGGATTCAATTTTTACCTAATGTTTTATATGGGCGAAATATTGGAAAAACAATGTATAGTTAATATTGGGTAAAAATTGAATCCTCAATATTGGCCCAATATTGTTGAACCAATATTGGTTAAATATGACTAGGCATCTACTTTACAATTTTGATTGTAAAAAATTTATAATGAATTGGAAAATACATTCTAGACCCGTCATTTCAAATTTTGGAAATATGACTACGGATTGTTCATGAGTGATTCGAAAAACCCACAAATATCGATTTTCATGGAAATCGAATGAATTTTGGATCACCATCTGATCAATGAAATAAATGTTTTCAATAATTTTCATAAGTTTTTTATTCATTCTAACCGTCATATTGGAGCAGCCGGTTTGAATTTTAAAAACGCCACGTTTTTCCTTAAACCGCATATAAAAAGGAAAATTTTAAGCCCTCGAACGTCCTATTTCGACTTCACAAATTTTGCTCAGACACTTGTCCCTGTTGACATGGAACGTTCCATATTATATACACAACGCAAAAAAATTAGGGGAGCACTTTAAAATCTGCAAATTTTGTCGATTTTAGGAAACTAATATCTCGGCTTCCAGGAATCGCAGGACATCGTTCCTTAGCGCGTTTTAAAGAGTAAAGCCTCTACTTAAAAATGGTTTAAGTGAAATTTTTTGTCCCATTAAACTGTTTTTTTTTTTCGTGAAAACCAAAAGCATAGAGTATTAGAGTTTTGAAAATGTCATAACATTGCAACCTTCCATGGGCAAAGCAATGACGAGGCGAAAAATGTCATCATCAATTTTGAAGCCGAGAACATTCCCTTTAAAATGGCATAAAGAAAATTGTTCTCGCTTATCTAGGAGCTGAATTATCAAGTTCCAAAGTAGACCCTATTTTTTTACAAGATTTTGATTAAGTTCCGCCGGCATTCGCGTTATCCGATGTGCACCACGAGGAGATTGCTCGGTCGGAGTTTACACATCATGTGCGCGCGCGCGCGCGCGCGCGTGTGTGTGTGTGTGTGTGTGTGTGCGTGCGTGCGACGAGCTGGGTGTCTGTGTGCGTGTGTGCGCGTGCGCGTGTACGTACGTACATGTGTGTGTGTGGGTGGATGAATAGATGAGTGGGTGGACGGGTGGTTGTGAAATGTGGACGGGTTGATAGGTGTATGTACGCGCACTGCTCAGTATGAGGTATTCCCGCCCCTTCGGTGAATCACTTCAAGCAGTCTATTCCTCATATTGATACATCTACTGATTTGAGGACATTTTGAGAAATTTCATGTCAAATCTCTTGAAGAATTCTTTCGAGTTCCGCGAGTGTCGTTGGCTGCCTTGGATAACTTCTCAACCGATGACCCATCGAAACCCAGACATATTCAATAGGATTCAGGTCCGAGCTTACTGCTGGATAATCGAGAACCATGATATCGTGATCCAATAAGAACTGTCTTGTCAGCGCAGCGTTATGAGGACGAGCGTTATCCTGTGTAAGAATAAAATGGTCTCCCATTCTTTGCCGGAAGAGTAGAACTTCTAGCTGAAGAATCTCATCGATGTATCGGGCTGCTGCAAACCCGGACGAGGAATTACTAAGTTTGTACGTTCAGTCATTGTGATTCCTGCCCAAACCATAATCGAGCCTCCATTAAACGTACAACACAATTGCGACACAGGCACAGTCGAATCTTTCATTACGTCGACGCCAGACACGAACTCGTCTATCATTAGTAAAGAAGCAGAAACGAGATTCGTCCGTGAAAAGAACTTGCCTCCACTATCTCTGAGCCCAATCGATATGAGTTCTTGCATATTCCATCCGAGCTTGTTGATGAACAGCCGTCAATCTCGGCATACGCGTTCGACTTCGTGACCTCAGGTCAGTTTCTCGCAGGCTCCGGATGGTCTGATTACTTATAGGCCGATCCTGAAACAACTAGGCTCTTATGTAACGAGCACTTAATGTACGTTCTCTTACAGCCATATTAACAATATTACAGTCTTCCCGAGCGGATGTTATACGTCTACGACCTTGATCTCTTCTTCGTTGATAAAGCCCAGTATCCTGATAACGTGTCCAAGCACGAGCTATTATACAACAGATCGACTTACATTAAATCTGTTAGCTACGTATCGTTGAGATCTACCATCTTCCAACAAAGCGATTACTTGTACCACTTCATTTTCGCTAAGATGTCATTTTTGCGTAAAATGTACAATTTATGCTTGGGCACGTTATCAGGATACTGGATTTTACCAACAAAGAAGAGGTCAAGGTCGTAGACGTATGACATCCGCTCGGGAAAACCGTAATATTGTTAATACTAATATGACTGTAAGAGAACGTATAGTAAGTGCTAGTTATATTAAAGCCTAGTTGTTTCAGGATCGGTCTATAAGCAATCAGACCATCCGGAATCACCTACGAGAAACTGACCTGAGGTCACGAAGCCGAGCGCATGTGCCGAAATTGATGGCTGCTCATCAGCAAGCTCGGATAGAATATGCAAGAACTCATATCGAGTTTAATGGGACGAAAAAGGACCTCGCACAAAATCATAGGATTTTGTCTCTCGGTTAAATTGGCTGAAATTTTAGTATGTTGTAGTTCTTGATTCATTGATCAAAAATCATAGTCACAAAGCTTGAAAGTGACCAGGTTTTTTGTTATGAAGTTATATTTTATTGAGACCTCAAAATCAAATTTCTGTAATAAATCAAGAGATTTTAGATAACAATATACGAACCACTCTCATCACCCCCACCCCCACACACATACGCCCGCGCGCGCATTTTTACATATATGAAAAAGTGGCATAAAAATTGAAATAAATCTTTTATAATCACGTATTTAGATTCTGCCAGGTTTGATAAAAAAAACATGTTTTAAATGTCTTTTAAACGGTTTAAAACATGCTAAATTGATGTTTTCAATATATTTTTTTATAGTACTGTTTAAAACATATTTTAAGCATTAAAAACATATTTAAGAAAAAATACAGTATTATTTTAAAAAAAATTAGTCCTTACCAACCCTGAATTCTGCTAGATTTTTACAACTTCTCCGACGCGTATCGTTCAAAATACGTGAGTTTCCTTACCTCTCACGTGCGAGGGCCTTGATTATCACGACTCGAATGTTTGTTTCCGCGCGTGAAGCACGTTGTGCAAAAATATCGGGTGCTTGCTGAAGTACGATAGCAACATAGGATAGAAAATCTTTTCCACTTCTCTTTGTTTTTTTTTGTACATCCTAAACGTGAAAGGCAAGGGGAATCACGAAAATCAAGCACCCTAAAGGAATAAAACGCCTATCACGTCCACGTCATTCATTCCGAATAATTCTGAGAACGAAAGCGAAGAACTAAAATTATAAACGTACCATTGATGCATATACACATACACAAACACACACACACGCACACGCACACACACACACACACACGTGTAATAAAATATAAAAAAATTTTCTTCTACTTTTACGCACGTCGCTCATGCGACATTTTTTATGAATTTCTGCAACTTATGAGTGTGAATAACTTCACAAAAAAATCTCAAAGTTTTTCGCGAAACACATGTTTCATATTTTTACCTGTAGAATATGTCAGAAAATTAAAAAGAATTAAAAATGATGTTTCAAAGGTGCACAGTTTGATGTGAAATGCTTCATTTATACAGGGTGTCCCATTTTAATGTCCCGCCCCAAATAACTTTTTTTTATCTTAAAAAAAAATGTTTTAGATAAAAGTTGTATGGCTTTGAGGGCGACATAAGATGATATAATTAATTTGACCTTGAATAGTTGCTTGTAGGTCACGTGAAGATTACCTTCAATTCTTAATGGAAACTCTTATTTTTCATTGCATGTCTTGTAGCTTATCTCAAGAGCTTTCCAAAACATTATAATAAAATATTTTTTCATCGAGTACTTTTTTAGTTATGATACTCGAAAGTTATTGTATCTCTAGCATTTAGCATTATCCGAGGTGTCCGATCGACAGCTAAAACCTCTTAAATGTTGTTTAAGATCATGAACTAGATAACATTTGTTAATATCAAGGCCATTGAAAGTTGTTCTTCTTATTTTCATTTTTACACTAAAAATTCATTCTAACGTAAAAATGAAAATAAAATACAACTTCTAATGGCCTTGATCTTGATAAATGTAATCCAGTTCATGGTCCTAAACAACATTTAAGAGGTTTTAGCTGTCGGTCGGACACCTTATTATTATTATTAACGAGGCGCTACAGCCCGAATCAGGCCTTGACCTCCTGGATGCGGCGCTTCCAATCTTCTCGGTTCTGCGACTACGTCTTCTAGTTCCCCCCTCCCAGATACGCTCTGCTGATGTCGTCAATCGAATTCTCTCATCATTTACGTGGTTTTTCTACCGGTCTCGTTCCGTGTATTCGTACTCCAAGTATCCTTGTGTCGTCCATTCACTGTACATGTCCTGCCCGTTGTAACTTGCGTATGTTGATTACGGTTGGAATTTCTGGTTCCTCAAATAAATTGTACAACTCTTTGTTGTACCTAATTCTCCATTTATCTCCATCTCTTACTGGTCCTAGTATTTTTCTGAGTACCTTCCTTTCGAAGGTATTCAACAATTTTTCCGACGAATGTGTTATGGTCCCTGTTTCGCATCCGTAACATAGTACGGGACGGATATTTGTCTTATATAACCGGAGTTTTGTTTTTCTATGTACGTATTTTGATGTTAGTAGCGGAACGGTCGAATAGAACGTCCTATTTGCTGCTTATATTCATCTTTTGATTTCGTCTGCTTCTCCGTCCTTGCACAGTTTCGTCCCTAAGTATGTAAGGTGGTCCACGTTTTCAATGTTATAGTCCCCAATCGTAATGTTTTGTCTTCTTGGCCTCTTCTTTCATGTTTGAATCATTGCTTTTGTTTTTTCTTCGTTAATCCGTAGTCCTACTTTTTTTACTGCCTCATCCAAACTTATATTTGAGGCACAAAATATTTCTTTCGCGTCAGGGTTGGATCATAACAGGATGTTAATGTTATTCGCGTATGCTACCAATTGGTTCGATCTGAGCAATAACGTTCTCCTGTTATCCATCGGGATCTTCCTGATGACGTATTCCAGTGCTATATTAAAAAGCATGGGAGCCATACTGTCTCCTTGCTTTAACCCCATATCCGTAGGGAAAAAATCCGTCAATGTGTTTTGTATTCTGACTTACGCCACTGAGTCCGTCATTGTCATTTTGATTAATCGGATCAGTTTTATTGGTATTCCGAAATTCAGCATTATTTTAGTGTGTTCCACTCAATGCTGTCGTACGTCTGCTTGAAGTCTACAAATATTTGGGTGACGTTGATGTCAAATTCTCATCATTTTTCTAGCACCTGTTTGACAGTAAAAATTTGGTCTATCGTTGAGCGTCCCCTTCTGAATCCGCCATGATATTCTCCTATGAGTTCCTCCGTGTATGTTCTTAACCTGTGTTTTAAGATTTTTGATAGTATCTTATATGATGTGCACAGTAGTGATATCCCTTTGTAGTTGTTTTCGCATTGCAGTTTATTCCCCATGGATCGGGCATGTGATGCTTTTTCGCCAATCTTCAGGCATTTCTTCCTGTTCCCATATGCAATGTATCAAACTTTGTAGGATCCTTTCCAGACTTTTCCCGCCCGCTTTGAGGAGTTCTGATGGGATCTCGTTTATGCCAGGCGCTTTGTTCAATTTTAGGGTTTTCATTGCGAGTTGTATCTCCTTCATTGGGGGATCCATTGGTGAGCGTTCATCCTGCGGGTCCTATCCTCCTTCTTCTGTTTCAGGCATAGTGTTTTCTGGGATTAAGAGGTCCCGGAAATAAGACACCCATCTTTTTTTTTATTTCCTCTTTATCGCTTATTAGCTGTCCATTTTTATCTTTGCATAAGCTTGTCCTCGGGTTGAAGCCATCTTTATTGAAGCCATTTGCTTCACCATTCTATATGCTGCCCTTGTGTCATTGACCACGAAATTCTCGTTTACATGTCTAAATTTCTCATCGAGATATTTCCGTTTCTTCTGTCTTATGATTTTGTTTGCTCCTCGTCGAAGGTCGTCGTATTTTTCTTTCCTAGCTCTCGTCGATCGCTCGATGAATTCTCTATAAACTTCATTCTTCTCGGCGAGCGTCTCCTGGCATTCTCCGTCGAACCACTATTTCCTCCTGTGTCGAGCTTTGTATCCTTTTTCACTGCAGTTTTTATTTTTTCCTTGACCTCGTTCTATGTTTCATTTATTTTTCTCCCAACGGGTTTGTTCTAGCCCCGAGTGCTATCACGATTTAGTCCTTGTATTTCGGCATAGCAACAGTCTCACAAAAATGCAAGACTATTATCAAAAAGCAACGTTTGCATTTCGGCATGACAATGGCCCGCGGAAATGCAAAGCTGCGAATTTAACAGCGCATGCGGATTAAAATCGTACACGCGCCGAACAATTCCCGTGACCATATATGGTCACGTCAGAAATCGTAATAAGACACGGCGATTCCTTTATATTCGGCTGCCTAATCGCAGACCGACGAGTTCGTTCCGATAAGCAAACATAACGAGACGCCGCGAATATCGGGTGTCACATTACAACCGCGATACCGACTATCATAGAGGGCGCGAATGCAACAATTAAGAATAAGCTATGAAATATTAACGCGAATATCCAATATAATACTTAATCGAATAATTGTAAAAGGGGTTAAGAAAAGGGGTTGTTTTCAAATAAAATTGTGAAAAGTTATGAAGTGAGTGTTCTTTCGTTACCCCTCGTGCACCATCCTTAGCGCTCCTCGTGAGTCCCAACCCTTCAGGCGGACCAAATCCCCAAAATTATATCTTGTTGCACTGAAAGGTACAACAGGTTTCTCTATCATTATCATTAACTCGTTCTCTAGTGTCTCCCTATATTCTTCGGCCGTTTTTTCATTCCGAAGTTTGTTGATGTCAAAACCTCGAGGAGGGTTAGTTTTGGTTTCGAAGGCCTTCGATATCCGGCACCGGAGTTTTATCTTAATCAGATGATGGTCTGAATCGCAATTCGCTCCCCTATACGATCGGACGTCTAGGATACTGGAGGCCCATCTTCTCTGAATAAGTACGTGGTCTATTTGATTATGCGTGCATTCATCTGATGACGTCCAAGTTCTTTTGTGTATCCGTTTGGGAAACAAATCGTACTCACAATTAAGTCTCTGCTACATACGAAATCGACGAGTCTTTGGCCATTATCGTTACAGTTCATGCAGGCTACATCCTCCTGTGGTCCTCCGATGAGTCTGTTCATTTCCGATTTTCGAGTTGAAATTTCTTGGTAATAATTTGAGATGTCGTTCGAAGGCAGTGAGTCAAATAGCCTTTCCAAACGATTGTAAAAGTCATCTTTAATTGTTTCGTCCTTATCTTCAGTCGGGGCATGAGCGTTGATGAACCGAGAATTTTGCTTTTATACGAATCGCAGATAATCTTTCGTTAACAGGTTTGAAATCTAGTATTTGCGGCTTGAGTGCTTTATCTACCATGAAAGCCACTCCGAATTCCTGATTTCCCGTTGACTTACCATTTTTGAGGATCGTATGCGCTCTCATATCCGTGATTTCGCTACCCAACCATCTAGTTTCCTGGATCGCTATTATGTCCAGTTTGTATTTTTTCACCTGCTCTGTTAGGGCTCTAACTACTCCCGCTTTGTATAAGGATCGTACATTCCATGATCCTATGGCATAGTCCGTGATTCGTTTGCATGTCCGTCGTCGTGTATCCAATCCAATCCGAGGCTCCGCTTCAGGTTCCTGAACTTGTCTTTTTTTACGGGGATGGGTTGTCAGCTCATCGCCCAATCTCCAACCTAGAGGACCAGTTTTTGTTTCACGGTGGGTATTTTATTTCCCCACTGCCCTCCGAGTCGTCAGCTCTAGACCGGCGAATCGGCGAGCTTTCCCCAATTCCAATGGCGACGCTTCCGATGGAAATAACTGGCAAATCTCCGGGGGTCGGACACCTTGGATCATACTAAATGCCGAACTGTAACTTCGAGCATCATAACTAAAAAAGTACTTGATGGAAAAATATTTTATTATAGAATTTTGGAAAGTTCTCGAGGTAAGTTACAAGAATATGTAATAAAAAATAAGCGGTTACATTTAAAAAAATCGACGTGGCCTTGACCTGGCCTTGGTGACGCCACTCAAGGTCAAACCAATGGTACCACCTTATGTCCCCCTCCGAATCATATAACTTTTATCTGAAACATTTTTCTCTAAAATGCATTGTTCAAGAGATATTTTAGTGCGTCAATTAAAATGATACACCCTACTCAACATGATACACTACTCAACAAAATTAAAGGATCACTTGTTCCATCCTATAAAAATAGGCAAATTTCAAGATAGAATAACTTCGTCAAAAGTCGTCGTATCGAAATGTTTAAAAAAGCATTTTAAAGCTTGAAACATCTACTTTTCAGATCGGTATTTAAAAAAACGATCTTATTGATATTTTGTGAAGTTACATAAACATAAATGAAGACTCATTAGATATCAAAATTTTTTACGAAATTTGCGAAGTGCTACGGCGCGAATTAAAAATTGCGCACAAATACGGTTTACAGCTTTCGAAAGAGTAAATCTTTACCTTCAATTTGTTTTTTACGAAGCTTCGTACGATTTTTTTTTACCGAGTTATTCAACGTTGAAGCAAAAATGACTCTTTTTGCTTCGATGTTGAATAACTCAATGAAAAAAAATCGTACAGGGATCAATAAAAAAGCAAATTAAAAATAAAGATTCACTCTTTCGAAAGCTGTAAACCGCATTTGTGCGCAATATTTAATTCACATCGTAAAATTTTGTAAATTTTGTAAAAAATTTTGTGATTTGATGGCATCTTCATTTATGTTTGTATAACTTCATCAAATATTAATAAAACGATATTCCAAAATACCGATCTAAACAATAGAGATTTCAAGCTTTAAAATGTTATTTTTCAACATCTGGATACGATGATTTTTAACGAAATTATTTTATTTTGAAATTTGCTTATTGCTTTTCAACAAAATTAAAGTTATTGAAAATCAGCGTTAAAAAAGACCAAATTCGAATGTTACATATCTCCGCGAAGAATGGTCCAAACGATATTCGAAAAAGCATTTTAAAGCCATAACAATGG
>NW_017257505.1:67395-73646 GCF_001594055.1 Mycetomoellerius zeteki
AAAAAAAATCGTACGAAGCTTCGTAAAAAACAAATTGAAGGTAAAGATTTACTCTTTCGAAAGCTGTAAACCGTATTTGTGCGCAATTTTTAATTCGCGCCGTAGCACTTCGCAAATTTCGTAAAAAATTTTGATATCTAATGAGTCTTCATTTATGTTTATGTAACTTCACAAAATATCAATAAGATCGTTTTTTTAAATACCGATCTGAAAAGTAGATGTTTCAAGCTTTAAAATGCTTTTTTAAACATTTCGATACGACGACTTTTGACGAAGTTATTCTATCTTGAAATTTGCCTATTTTTATAGGATGGAACAAGTGATTCTTTAATTTTGTTGAGTAGTATATATATATATATATTATATATATACTATATATACATTTCATTCATAAAAAATAGTAGAAAAAGGTTACCGATTTAATTGTTCATGTGAGAAAATTGCAATAGCATATTTTTCTGCAATTAGCGACAGAATATTTTGGGATCTAAATCTATAATGGCAAATATGATTTCACATTACTTCGACCTAAAAGGACCATCTTATACCGTCGATACAGCATGCAGTTCTACTTTTTATGCTATGGCCATTGGTTATGATTGTATCATGTCAGGCAAATGCGAAGATGCAATAGTTGGAACTGCACAATTATGTTTTCATCCTTTTGTAAACCTGCAATTCGCTCGACTTGGTATTTCTGTTATAAAATATTAACTTTATATTTTTATTAAAACTTGTAAGTCTAATAATACACTATGCATGAAATTTAGATCTTATCCTCAAAAAATAAGAAACTACAATCAACTGTATAATTTTGACAAAACGTTTCTGATAAATATTTGTCAAAGCCCTTGTCCAGTTAGTCCATTCACCACGCCAAAATAAAAAAAATTATAGCTCAGAATTAGGAGCTACATTCTGTCAAATAATTACCGGGAATTGTTCAATAAAACACAAAAGATCGGTTTAATCATCCAAATTCATTTTGTCGCCTTCAAAATAGGTCCCATTTGATGCAATACACTTATGCCAACGAATAATCCAATCGTCGAAACACTTCTTATAAACATTTTCCGGTATGGCCTGCAACTCGTTCTACGAATTTTATTTTATGGCTTCAATAGGCTCAAAAAAATCAAGATAATATTGATTTAATAAATTTTGATACGAGACAATATTGTCTTTCCAAGATCAATATTCTCGACTCAAAAATATCGAAAATATCAAATGAATAAATATATTTTTAGAAAACAGATATACATAGCTGTATTAAGCAATACAATAGGTATTTTAAGCTTTAAGCTGTAGGAAATTGACCAATTACAGTCGAATACGAGGAGAATAAGCGACTGTGATTCGTCTATTTCTTAAAACTTAAAAACCTATTGTAGATCCGGGCTATCCCTATATACGAGGGCAAATCAATAAGTACACCCGTGTTTGAAGACAGGTGACGTTGCTGACGCAAGTTGGCATTACCATCGTGTACTAACATCTTTCAAATGACGCCATACAAAATTTCAGAGTGATTCATGCAATAGTCTTGATTTGACAGCAATTCGTAGTGAGAGTGTTTGATGTTTTCCGATACAATGGAAAAAGAACAATATCGATCCGTGATTCGCTTTTTATTTTTGGATGGAAAAACATGCGAAGAAATAAAAACGAAGTTGGATGCCGTCTATGGGAACCCTTCACCATCTATGACAACCGTCAGATATTGGTTCAACGAATTCAAACGTGGTCGTTCGTCTGTTTTTGATGAGGAGCGCCCAGGCCACCCGGCAGACGTGGTTACTGAGGAAATCGTTGAAAAAGTCCACAACATGATTCTCGCTGACCGAACGAAAGTGCGTGAAGTAGCAGAGGCCATAGGTGTGTCGTATGGAACGGCATTCAATATTTTGCATGATAATTTAGGAATGAAAAAGCTGTCGGCCCGATAGGTGCCGCGATTGCTCACGGTGGACAACAAGCGAATGCGGCTATCAATTTCAAAGCAATGTTTGGAGCTGTTCAAGCGCAATCCGAAGGAGTTTTTGCGTCGAGTAGTAACCGTTGATGAAACATGGATTCATTACTACACACCGGAGACCAAGGTATAGACAAAACAGTAAATTTCACCCGGCGAACGTGCTCCGAAAAAGGCCAAGACGGTCCCGGAAAAGTGATGGCCACTGTTTTTTGAAATGCGCAAGACGTAATCTTCATCGACTACATGGGGAAAAGCAAAACTATCACGGGGCAGTACTATGCTGACTTATTGGGCTGATTCGATGTTGAATTGAAGAAAAAACGCCCCCATTTGGCGAAAAAAAGTGTTGTTCCATCAGAACAATGCACCGGCTCACTCCTCCACAATTGCCACAGCCAAATTGGTCGAATTGCGGTACGAATTGCTGTCGCATCCACCATACTCTCCGGATTTGGCCCCCTGCGATTTCTTCTTGTTTCCAACTTGAAAAAATGGCTCGATGGAAAATGATTCATGTCGAACGAGGTCATTGCCGAAACAGAGGCCTATTTCGACAAATCGTATTTTTCGGAGGGGTTAAAAAAATGGCAGAAACGTTGGGAAAAGTGTATCCTCCTAAAAGGGGATTACGTTGAAAAATAAAAAAAAGTTTTGTGAAAACCTTGCGTCTTCATTACTAACACGGATACTTTTTGATTTGCCCTCGTATGTCTATAGTTGTATCCCCACTAACGTTTTCCCCCACTTTCTTCTGTTAGAGAGAGAACGAACACTCAGATTTGTTCTCACCACAGACTTTTATATACAGGGTGTAGAAAAATCCCGGACCCCTTAAATATCTTGAAAAGTAATCATTTGTGAAAAAAATATTTTATACAAAAGTTGTAGGGTTGAAAATGATCTATTGACTGACCTCATCAATTTGACCTTGGTTGGCGCCACCAAGGTTAAGTCAAAGTCAAATCAAGTTTTTTAAAACGAAACACCCTATTTTTTATTTTAGAATCTATTAGCTGAGATCGGTAGCTTTCCAAAACACTATAATAAAGCTTCTTTTAATCACTTTTCAAGTTATGAGAGTTGAAAGTTACGAAACCGCCGCGGCATTAGCATTACCTAAGCTAAGGTGCTCGTATCCCTTTTAATGATGTGAGGATGTTCATAGGAGGTCTTACGCAAGCGACTTTTCAATCAATCTTTTAGAAATAAAGACAATGGTTTATCTAAAGCAACTGTCATTCGTTTGAACATTTGTCATTCCTTTAACCCAACTTGCCTATCAATTTTTAGTTACTTTCTCGGCTAGACCCCACCGGGATCTGGAACTTCGTCGAGTTATATCTCTGAATAGAAAACTTATCACATGCAAAATTGATATCTCTAGAGTAAGACAAGAACAAATAAACAAAGATGAAACAAAAAATATTTTATTCTTAAATTACAGCATAAAAAGTTAAAGTCTGAATTGCAATGTGAAAAATCGCATTAGATACGTCATATCCCAGTATGGCGAGCTAGGATTAAAAGAATATTACATGTTATAGCAAATACTCAAATTGGATTTCGAGGTTTAGTATTATAAATTTTTCTCTTTAAATTCCACAAAAAATAGTCGAGTGGATTTAAATGAGACGATTGTGCTGGCAATTCAATGTAACCTCTTCTTCCTATCCACCTATTCGGAAAAATTTCATTCAGATATTGGCGTACTCGTAAACCGTAATGAGGTGGCGCCCCATCTTGTTGAAACCAAATGTCATTGAAGTTTTGACGAGCGATGTTTCGAATTGCCGGAACTATTTTATCTTTAAGCATGGCTAAGTAATTGTTAGCGTTTAAATTACCTTCAATAAAGAAAGGCCCAATAATGGCTTCATTTAAAATTCCAGCCCATACATTGACTTTTGCTGATTCTGAGTATGTGCCTCGTACATCTAATGAGGATTTTCATTGTTCCAATATTTGCAATTATGTCAATTTACATTCCCGGTGAGCTCAAAAGTAGTTTCATCTGAAAAAATTATGTTGACTACAAATAAAAGATTTCTATCGATATTTAACATCATACTTTCGCAAAATTCAATGCAACGATCAAAATCATCTTCACATAGTTCTTACGCCAGATAGATCTTATATGGATGAAATTTCTCCTTTTTTAGAATTTTATGAACTGACATAGGATCGATGTCGTGTTGTTGTGCAACTTTGCGAATTGAATTACGCGGATCTTCGATAAAAGACTGTAGAACATTCAATCTTTTATCAAGATTTGTCGCTATTGCTGATCTACCTTGTCTATTACGGTTTTTTACAAAACCCATTTCTTCAAAACGTTGTACAGTACGAATAACAGTCGATTTAGATAAACCATTGTCCTCATTCCTAAAAGTTTGATTGAAAAGTTCTGTGCGTAAGACCTCCTACTATCACCTCATCCTCGCATCATTAAAAGAGATATATGCTCCTGTTCAGTAACCATTATAAAGTATTTTAAATAAATACTTTAAACAAGATAACTATGTGGCGATAAGCAATTTCAGAACGGAGTATCACGAAAAAGTATACCTTCTCAATCGCAGGTCACAGAAGGAGTGAACTTGACAGGAGAGATCTCTAGCTTATGTAGTCTCCAGCTTTGTTGAAAAAGTGAGAAGGAGGGAGAGGAGATAGAAAGGAGTAGACATTCGCGGGCACATTACATGACTCATAAATCCAGTCGAGCAATCTCTACGTAATACCTTAGATAATGCTAATGCCGGTGGTTCCGTAACTTTCAATTCTCATAACTTGAAAAGTACTGATTAAAAAGAGGCTTTGTTATAGTGTTTTGGAAAGTTCCCGACCTCAGCTATTAGATTATAAAATAAAAAATAGGGTATTTCGTTTCAAAAAATTGATTTGACCTTGAATTGACTTTAGTGGCACCATCCAAGGTCAAATTAATAAGGTCAGTCAATAGATCATTTTCAACCCTACAACTTTTGTATAAAACATTTTTTTCAAAAATGATTACTTTTCAAGATATTTAATGGGTCCGGGACTTCATATACATCCTGTATACTACTAGACTGCTAACTCCTTAGTACAAGCCATGGTAAAATGGGATCCGAATTTGTACAGTGGTTCTCTGCGCATGCGTCGTGATATATACCGAAAGAATGCAATATAGCTACGTTCTGCGGTAGCTGTGTACGCTTGTAACAAACATGACCTTCCTTGATGTGAGATTCCGTTAATATAATTTTCAAATTGTCAATTGCAATGCCAGCAAAGTGTCTTCTCAACTTGTTCCAGTACACAAAGTATAGACAAGCTAGGTTTTTTCCAGTAAGAATTATTGTTTAATTTTGCAGAAATGAGAATCTGCAAATATTTTTCAATGTATACTTAAAGTGCTCTTATATTACAATTTTTATTATATATTATATTTAAAAAAATAAAATAATTTTTATTTTTGACTTTAAGCGCTCAATTAAAAACAAGTATTTATTAGTTTTAATACTGTTAAATTAGGTTAACCTGTCAAAATACGTATGTGTGCGCATATGTAAACGTGGTCACGCTGTGTAATACCCTTTTTATACGCATGCGTATAAGAAATTGGACCCACTTTTTCAAAAGAGTTAATAGTCTAGTAGTATATATAGAAGTCTATGGTTCTCATCCTTTCACACGCATTAGTCATTGATATTCTTGTCTGGCATATGGCAATGCTTGGTCTATATTATGTCTATGCGCGCCGTCAACCCACAGTATACACTGCCTTTTTCCGATTAATTGCGTTCAGCAGAACGTTCATTTTGCAACTGTTGGAAGTTTTCCTCACACTAATTGGATTATACTTTTAAATCTAGAGGTATTATTTTATCTCAACAGATAATCATAAAACGGTTGCAAAACTGTTGCGTCCCACTGAACGCAGCCAATCAGATTTTTTAAATTAAAAAATTTGTAAAAAAAGTCGATATTTTCAAGAATATCGAAATCAGAACGAGATTCATCCTCTCCTTTTTTTTAAATATATGTAACACATCATTGTCATCATCAACGCCAATAGAACGCCTCTTTAGTTGTGGATAACAAATATTAATTTCACGTAGAAACGTTTATCAGACGAAATGTTCGAAAAATGTTTTTAAAAAATAAAAATTTATAAAAGTGTAACGATGCACCCCCGATAATGCATCGTACCCGGCATGACAACCGCCGGACGCCGCTGCATTGCAGCGATGAGGGCGCGGTGCGCCCGAACATTTTAAAATCAAAGCATAATTTA